>NW_018165084.1:52599-53946 GCF_001263595.1 Phalaenopsis equestris
CCCCTTGTTTGGAAATGAGTTTGTCCTTCTTAATAGTATCCACAAGAATGTTGTTAATCCTTCTAATGGTATCGTTATCCAGTATGCTGTTTAAGGTAGTAAGGTTCCACTGGTTATCATTCCAGAAATCTGACACTTTGGTAGAAGTTGGGTGGGGAACAGTCAGCTTGTCAGCAAGCTTCCCATCCCCCATCCAGTTGTCAAGCCAAAATTGAGGTTCCCTCTCCAAGGCCCCATATAAAGTAATCTTCAGCTTTATCTTTATGTTTAATCATGTGAGACCAGATTCTGGAGTCTCCCAATTTGGATGTAGCAAGGGTGGGATGAGAACCTCTGCAATACTTGCCTTTAAGAAAGATAGCCCAAAGAGACTCTTGAGCTCTAAAGTGTATCCACAACTTGCAAAAATTGATCAGGTGCAGATGCTTGAAGCTTCTGAAACCTAAACCTCCATTATGAGTAGGTTTACAGATAGAATTCCAGTTGGTCCAATGCTTCTGTGTTCTTTGTCCTGACCAAAGAAATCTATTGAAGGTTGTTTCAAGAAGCTGCTGAGTCCTCTTTTTCATAATTTTCATTTGTAGAATGTAGGAGGGGAAGGCAGACAGTACATGTTTTAGGAGAGTAATCCTTCCTCCATTTGATAAGAAAGAATTTGTCCAGTTAGTGAGCTTAGCTTGAATCTTAGTCACAACATCATCAAATTGGATTTAATGTAGGAGGGGAAGGCAGACAGTACATGTTTTAGGAGAGTAATCCTTCCTCCATTTGATAAGAAAGAATTAGTCCAATTAGTGAGCTTAGCTTGAATCTTAGTCACATCATCATCAAATTGAAGCTTGAATCTGTAGTCCAGAGCAAGACAGAAAATCATTGAGAAGGGTTTGGATTTATTTAGCAGCAGGTTTAGTGGCCTTAGAAAAAAGAATAAAATCATCTCCATATGAAAGATGGCTGATGGCAATGTTTGAACTGTGGTTGAATAGGTTGTGAGGAGATAGGTTTGGAATTTGGTTGAGAATAACAGAAAGATAGTTAAAGACAAGGATAAAAATAGTGGGGGATAGAGGGTCACCTTGTTTGATTCCCCTTGAGGCAGTAAAGAAACCATGTGTCTTTCCATTGATGAGAATAGAGTGGGCATTATTATTCAGCCTTCTTCTGATTAAGCTTATGAAGTCCATATTGAAGCCTCTAGCATGCAAAACCTCCTCAATGAAAACCCAGTGGATGGTACCTCAGCTTCCAGAGCATCAGTAGCAAAAACAGGAGTCTGGTAATGTAGGAGACACTTACCATTTGAGTTTCTGAGGACACCTCCAATGCCAGCAAAGGACCTATAGAAGC
>NW_018165084.1:54046-56958 GCF_001263595.1 Phalaenopsis equestris
ACTGAGTATAACGGGAGCATTCAGAAAAAGTAACACCAGGCTCACCTCTATAATGTTGAGCCTGAGCTTCATAGTAAGCTATCTCAAATTCAGATGCCTTTGTAGGTACTCACTATCATAATCATGTTTATGTTCTAATCCCCCAATTATTTCATTTATTTTCTCTATATTCATTCGCTACAAGGTTAACTCATTCATTAAATCTTTAAGGGTAGGGGAACTAGAGGAAGGAAGGTCATAACTAGTAGAGGGGATATCTCTACTAGTAGAATGTTCTTTACTCCTACTCCCAGATCTCCATCCTTCATGGCGTCTTTAAATTAGTTTTACTAATGGGTTTCATAGGGTAAACCCATAATTCATCATCTCCAGCTTCAACTCCAGAAAGTTGGCAAAGTGCATAAATGAGGCCAGGATGTCCCAAACCTCCACTTAATTCACTCCTTGTTGTGGTCAAAATATTCTTATAAATAATTCTCCCCACATTTATAGTCTGACTATTCTGAATACAGAAATTTAGAATAGCTCTATCTCTTGTTACCTCACTATGGTGATAGGTAGTTAACAGAGTAGAAGAAATAAAATAGTGTCACACTTTAGATGTGACATTCAACATAGAAGCAGAAAAATTTACCCGTTCTCGCTGTTTTATCTTCAATGTCCCTTTCCCATCAGTGAGAAAGTTAATGACATCGTTCAATGGGCCTTCCATTGTACTGAAGGTTTCATAATCGCAGATATAGGAGTCTGGGACTTCATAAAATGAGTTAATGCAGACAGCACTAAACTCAACAGAAAACCCTCTTACTCGAACGGTTTCGTCCTCAAAATAGAACACATTGGCATATAATTCTTTCACAACATTCACAACAGCCTTGTTGGTGGTATAACAGATATTTTCCCAGCTCTATTTGGTAATAACTCGTTTGACTTCTCCTTCCAGACTCTCAAAAACACGATCTTGTATACATTTCTTCCCTTGAAATATTGAAGTAAATCTCGACAGAGTCTTCGCATTGATGAAGACAGACTTGTCAAACTCAAGTCGCCTCTTTTATCGCTGAGCCATTTCAATCTAATCAAAATTATTAAAAAAAAATTCCGATAATGGCTTCCAAGTGTGATAAAACTAAGTTCCATGAATTTCTTCCAAATATTTTCTCCACATTCTCAATTTTTTTGGATCTCCTCAATGTGGAATAAATTCAAGGTGAAAATCAAATATTTTTAGTTTGGAGTGAAGCTCTTACCGAGAGTTGATAAAATCCGATGTCTAAACGCTTTGAATTAAATGCTTTGAAATCACCCCAAATCCAAGATCTTCATGCCCTAGATTGAAATTTTCATTTTTTAAGAGGAAAGGGATGATGAATAGTGGATGTTGACTGGTCAAAATCGCGGTTAAAAGTGTTTTTTTGGCATCTCACCGTCGATGGGGTCGTCAGCGCCATCGGCGAGCTCTATTGAATTAAATAGCCTAAGTCTCAAGAGAAATCCGCCGTCGGCGGCGTCGATGGCGCCGTGGGCGAGATGTTCAAAATTAGTTCAATTCTAGATTTTTGAGATTTCAATCAATTTCAAGCCTCGTTGACATCGTTCAATTATTCTAGACATAAATTTAAGTGCTTAAATGATGTACTAACACAAATAAACATTCACAACACAAAACATCACAATTATATATAAAATCCAATGGTTACAATACACGTTACACGACACACATAAGTTTGGTATTTTCTCAACCTTAATACATCAATTCAGCGTTGCAATCCAAGCCACAACACTCTAAACGTTGAAAACAAACATTTTATGCTCAATCTCAACTATACTGAGATCTAAAAGCAAAATTCAAAAGTAAAGCAAAGACATAAGTTCAAATCAAATCACACACATAGATATATAGGTAGTAAAGTAAATCTACTACTCCTCCGATTCAGTGCTTGTTTCTCTTCTGATATCGCCCATCGATTGAACATGAAAGAAGAGGTTATAGAAGGGTCGGTATGAGAATTCTTTATTAGAGTCCTCTTCTATAAATCTCATCTTTCTCATCAATCTTATCAAACTTCTTTCGATATGTCCAGAGTGATCAAAATGCTCTTTCATCCTCTAGTCTAGATGAACAAAAAAATCAGAGATATTGTAAATTACATTCATAATATTTTGTACCTCGTTCTCCAGTTTCTTGATTCTGTGCAGGATCACTGGTGTCTTGTCCGGAACTAGAGGCTGAATAGGAAGTGAATTCTGAGATGATTGATCCGTAATAATAGTCATATCATTCTCATCTTCATTGGTTGGGAACTTCTGGGTTGGGTCCAAAGGCTTCCAAAATAGAAGTGCATTTTCCTAATTCTCATAAGATACTTGGAACTGACTGCAGAGTAAGAAGATTGTTGAAGGATGTCCAAGCTCATAAGTTGATCCATGAATGATCAGGCCCAAAACAGACTTCACAATTATCGATCCAATATCAATCGATAGTCTCATCTGAATACAATAATTTGATGCAGTAATTCAGAATAGCACTTTCTTTAGAGACTTTATCGATCTTCATTGTTAGTAATAGTTTTGTAGAAATGAAGAAGTGTCAGTGTTTAAAAACGAAAACGGGTTTAGAAGTGTAGCAGAGAAACTAACATACCCGTTTTCTCTCATTTCCCAGTCTTCAGTCTCGTCCGTCAAAAATTGGTAGATCTCATTCATTAGATTTCTTGTCAGGACGAAGTTTGAATAATGGCATACAGGAATATTCTCGATCATATATAACTCATTAATCCATGCAGGAGTAAAATTTATCCATCTGCCTCGCACATAGACGACTCCCTGGTTGATTCCATGCAAATTAGCATAAAACTCCTTCACCATAGGAACGACTATGGCGGCAGTAGTGTAGCACAATACTTCCCATC
>NW_018165084.1:56979-58041 GCF_001263595.1 Phalaenopsis equestris
CTGTCGAAGGATTGTTCATTACTGTCGAAGGATTGTTCAATCCTCTATTCACGAATCCTCTTTCTTTGATTAATCTCCTCTTTGTCAGCACTTTGTTGAAGATTCGTTGCGCCTCATAACTAATGAACTTTCTCCAGTTGAACACTCAAAATCTAGGGTTTTCAGTGGAATTGGAAGCCATAGGGATAAATTTAGTGGAGTTTTAATTCATTTTTGGGTAATATGAATTTAAGAACCAAGTTTGGAAGTTTATAGAGAGTAAATCTCGCCTAAAACCGCCAAAAATTGACATTTCAAACTTCGAAAACCGTCATCTCGCCGTCAATGTCATCGATGGCGCCATCGGCAAGCCTTGAGAAATAATTGTCTGGACTCGGGAAAAACCCACCGTCGGCGACGTCGAGCCCGCTGTTGGTGCCCAAGGCAAAAATTTCATAGTTTTGGTCTGGTCCGAATGCGTTCCAATTTTTTCTATGGATCCAATTTTTATGATGATTCAAGGGTAAATACGAGTAGTAGAGTTCAATACTACCACAAACTAATGAGAATTTCAAACAAAAACACTATAATCGCAATAAAAATAAAAATAAAGATAACTATGGGTTGCCTCCCATAAAACGTTTGGTTTAACGTTGTCAGCCCGACCTATTCAGATATTATTCATGTTGACTGGCCATTAAAACCTCTTTAAAAATTGGTCTTTTACCCTTAAAAACGGCTTTAATCTGTGTCCATTTACTTTAAGTCTATTCCCAGTCTTTTGATCTTCAATTTCAACAACTCCGTAAGTATAAACTTTAGTCACAGTAAAGGGTCCTAATCAGCGAGTCTTCAATTTCCCAGGGAATAACTTCAGCCTTGTATTGTAAACCAAAACTTCTTGTCCTCGTTCAAAGTTCTTCTGGTTAATCTTTTGATCATGCCATAACTTTAGTTTCTCCTTATAAATTCTATCGTTATCATAAGATTCATTTCTTAATTCTTCCAATTCATTCAATTGTAACAATCTCTTCTCACAAGCATCTTTCAAATTATAATTGAATTCTTTAATCGCCCAATATG
>NW_018165084.1:58415-58967 GCF_001263595.1 Phalaenopsis equestris
AAGTTCCCAGATGAAGGAATAAATGGTCCCATGAAATCCAATCCCCAAACATCAAAGATCTCAACTTCTAACATTAAATTCAGAGGCATTTCATTTCTTCTAGATATATTGCCTACTCGTTGGCATTGATCACAGGTTTTTATGTATCTATAAACACCTCTAAAGAGAGTAGGCCAATGGAATCCAGCTTGTAAAATTTTATAAGTTGTTTTATCAGTTCCAAAATGTCCTCCAAATTCAGAATCATGACATTTTTGAATAATTAGTTCAGTTTCTTCATAAGGTACACATCTTCTCATAATAAAATCCTTACATTGTTTATATAAATAAGGCTCATCCCAAAAATATGCTTTTGCATCATGAATGAATTTTCTTTGTTGTTGTAATATCACCATAGGTGGCCAAATATCACTTACAATATAATTAACAATATCAACATTAACAATATCATTCCACTCATTAATATTATAGAGTTATTCATCTGGGAAACTGTCCGTAATTTCATTGTTGGTGTCAGATAATTCATGATATTCTAATCTCGACAAATGATCA
>NW_018165084.1:58977-59640 GCF_001263595.1 Phalaenopsis equestris
AATTTGATTATCAGTTCCCTTTCTATCAATAACCACAAAATTAAATTCTTGCATCAAAAGTATCCATCTAGTTAACCTTGGTTTGACATCCTTCTTTTAAATCAGATATTTAATAGCAGGTTGATCAGTGTGCAAAACACATTTAGTCCCAATTAAATAAGATCTTAAGTTCTAATTGTGTCAAAAGCATACACAATAGCCAATAACTCTTTTTCAGTAACAGTGTAGTTATATTGAGCATCGTTAAGAGTTTTACTAGCGTAGTATATAACTTTAAAAATCTTATCATACCTTTATTCAAGAACAAATCCAATAGCATAATCACTTGCATTGCACATCAGTTCAAATGGTTTCTCCCAGTTAGGTGAAACTATCTATTTCAACTCAAATAGTTTCCCCCAATTGGGTGAAACAATAACAGGAGCGGTGATTAATTTTTCTTTTAATAACTCAAAAACATTTAAACAGTCTTCAGTAAACTCAAATTTCTTGTCCTTTTCTAAAAGTTGGCATAGAGGTTTGGTAATTTTTTAAAAATCTTTAACATAACTACTATAAAAACCAACATGTCCAAGAAAACTTCTAACCCCTCTTACATTAGTAAGAGGTGTTAATTTAGATATAACTTGAATTTTTGCAGGGTCTACTTCCATACCATTTTTC
>NW_018165084.1:59664-63558 GCF_001263595.1 Phalaenopsis equestris
ATAAATTGACATTTCTCCCAATTTAGAACTAAATTAGTTCTTTCGCACAACTCCAAAACTTTTTCAAGATAATTTAAGCATGCATCAAATGATATTCCAAATACAGAAAAATCATCCATAAACACTTCTAATCCATCATCAATTAACTTACTAAATATAGACATCATCATCTCTGGAATGTTGTAGGTGCATTACATAGTTCAAGAGGCATTCTTTGAAAAGCAAAAGTTTCAAAAGGACTCATAAATGTTGTCTTTTCTTAATTCTAAAGAGCAATAGGAATTTGATGGTAGCTGGTATATCCATCTAAAAAATAAAAATATTTGTGCCCAGCAATTCTATCCACTATTTGGTCTAAAAATGGTAAAGGGAAGTGAACTTTCCTAGTGGCAGTGTTTAATTTTCTATAATCAATGCAAATACGTCACCTAGTAACTTGTCTGATATGTATTAATTCATTATTCTCTTGTGCTTTAGCAGTCACCCCTCCTTTCTTATGAACGCAATGAATTGGACTTACCCAAGCACTGTCCGAAATATGATATATAATTCCAGTGTCCAACCATTTCAAAATTTTCTTCTTGATTACTTATTTCATCATTAGGTTTAATCTCCTTTATGGATTAACTCTTGGTTTATATTGTTCATCCAGTATAATTCTGTGCATATAGATCGAAGGACTGGTCTCTTTAATATCAGCTAAGGTCCAACCAATAGCTTTCTTATATCTTTTTAATGTATCCAAAAGTCTTTGCTCTTGCAAATCATTTAACTCTGATGATATAATAATAGGTAATGTAGATGAGTTTCCCATAAACACATACTATAAGTGGTTAGCCAATATTTTCAACTCAAGTTCAGGTGGTTTTATAATTGACGGCACTAGATTCTTATCAGCATTTCCTGTAATATCGAGCATCTCAAATCTTTCCTAAACATAATTGAATTCTTCATTTTCTATTTCATCCAAAATAACTTCATCTTTGTCTTCAAAATCTTTTTTATCTTCAAAATATTCTTTAAAATGCTCGTTCAATAGATGTTCACTAATTTCCATGTGAAAACATTCTTTATCTCTTTCAACAGGAGGGTATTTCATAGATTTCACAATGTTAAAAGTCACTTCTTGATCGTATATATATAGTTAATTCTCCCTTTTGAACATCGATCATAGCTTTTCCAGTAGCTAAAAAAGGTCTCCCTAAAATTATAGGTATTTCTTTATCTTCCTCCATATCTAAATCTAAAATAATATAAAATAATAAAATCTACAGGAAAGATAAATTAATCAACTTTTACTAACACATCTTCTATAACTCCCTTAGGATAAGTAACTGAACGATCCGCTAACTGAAGTGTTAAAGAAAAAGGTGAGACTTCTTCTAATCCTAATCTTTTGAAAATTGATAAAGGCATAAGATTAATACTGGCTCCCAAATCACATAAAACTCTTACATAAAATCTTTCACCGATAACACACGGTATAGTGAAACTACCTGGATCTTTTAATTTTTCATGAAGCTTTTTCTGAATAATTGCACACACTCTTCGTTAAGTGCAACAGTTTCATTATCAGTGAACTTCCTTTTCTTGTTCAAAATATCTTTCATAAACTTCACATAATTGGGCATTTGCTCTAAAGCTTCTACGAAAGGAATATCTACCGTTAATTTCTTAAGAATTTCTATAAACTTGGAAAATTGTTTATCCTTTTTGTGTTGCTTCAATATTTGAGGAAACGGTGGTGGAGGCTTCTCCACAGTAATTTTTATTGGTGGAAGTGGATATTCTAAATCTGGGTATTCATGATCCTTTTCTTTTTCTGGATCCACTTTCTCTTTTTTAGTTTTTGTTTCTTTCTGCACTCTTGTTTCCAATTCTTTTTCACTTTATAATTGTATCACTTTTATCTGTTCTTTTCCTTGATTATTAGGATTTGGTTCCACAGTACTATGAAAAGCTCCCGATGTTTGGTTACTAAGCGCAGTAGCGATATGCCCCAATTGACTTTCAATATTCTTGATAGCAGTTCCTTGATTTTGTAACTGGTTTTCTTGAATTTGTAATTGATTTCCTTGATTTTGCAATTGATGACCCATGTTCAGTATCAGCTCTTCCATAGACAACTTCTTTTCCTTAAATTGAGTGTTATTGTTAAATCCCAGAGGAGAAGAAGGTCTATAGTTAACATTTCCTAGGTTGGATGAATTTCCCAATGGGCTTGCTAGGTTGTTTGTTCATTGTTGATTTGTAGAAGAATTGTTATTCCAATTAAATTTTTGATGATTCTTCCAACCTGGGTTATAATAGTTCGAATAAGGATTGTTGGGTCTATTGTTAATAGCATTTAAAGTCTCATAAGAAGGTTGAACATCCACAAATTACCAAGATGAATTCTCTTCCATCATAGTAGGTGTTGGAGAATAATTCGTTCTATAATGATATAATTTCTTTAATATTGCAGCAATCTATGAAGCTAACATAGATATTGCATCAGATTCGTTGATACTAGCTACTCTTTTAGGATTTACCCGCTCTAAACCAGCTCTTCTATGAACGAATAAGCCTCATTAAAAGGTTTTGACATTAAAGAACCACCAGCCGCAGCATCTATAATCGATCTAAGAGATCTCACTGATCTATTGTAAAAAGTTTGAATTATAAACCAATATGGTAATGAATGATGTGACCACTTCCTAAGAAGATCTTTAAATCTCTCCCAAGCTTCATATATCGACTCTCCATTAATCTGACAAAATGATGTTATGTCATTTCTAAGTTTAGCAGTTTTGGATGGAGGGAAATATTTGGATAGAAATTTCTGTGAAAGTTCTCCCCAAGTTCTAATAGATCCAGGTGCTAACAAATTTAACCACATCTTAGCCTTAAAAAGGAATGAAAAAGGAAAAATTCTAAGTCTAACAACATCATTCAAAACTCTGTCATATTTAAAGGTAGCACAAAGTTCTAAAAAACTAGCGAGGTGTAAATTAGGATCTTCATTTAGTGTACCTTCATATTTATTATTTTGTATCATTTGGATAATAACAAGTTTGAGCTCAAATGAATTAGCAGCTACATCAAGATTTTGGATAGATAAGTGAATTTCTTCTGCTGTTAGATTTGCATAATCTCATAGAGGTCTAGGTTGATGTTCATTTTCTATTCCTTGATTATTCACATTATTTTCCATTATGACAGGATTTCTAGGTTCTTTTCTTAGTTTTTTAATTCTCCTAACAGTGCGTTCCAATTCCGAATCGTAGGGTATAAGATTTTCAGGTCCAAATTTATGCATACAATTGAAATCAGTACACAGAAAAAACAGTTAACTAAATATGAAAATAAGTTGCAATTCAAGTAAAAGTTTTCTAATAGTCATAATTTGTCCATTACTCTAATTATGATTTTTTTTAAATGTAATTTTTACTCCCCGGCCAACGGCGCAAAAACTTGACAGTGACTTTATATATGCTTAAAAATACAAGAATTTGATACTGCTGCTAGAAGATTTAAATCTACGGCAACGGCGCTAAAACTTGACAGATGTTATAGATTTGATAAAGATATGTATTAAATATTTTATAATTGCAAAGTCACACTTATCAACGCAAGTATATGTATCGCTCAAGTAATACAAGGCTCTAATGGAGTCTTGGATATCGATCTCACATGGAGTAATATTAGAGGCTACGAACTAAGATTTAAAAAATCAATACTTAATTACAACAATATAGTTCAAATTACATATTTGTCACTAATAGGCAATTTAAATAAAAATGTAATTTTAATAAAGTCTTAATTAACTAATTATACTAATAAAATTTCTTTCTAATGTGAAGATATATAAGAAAGCATCCTTCTCCATGTCAAGAAATTTAAGTGAATGGATAA
>NW_018165084.1:63878-97475 GCF_001263595.1 Phalaenopsis equestris
TTAGTTGTAAAACTCAACATATTTTAACAAATCATTTGGCCAGATTGAAAGTAAATTAAGGTTGAAGTGAAAAGATCATTACAACTTCTTTAACATTTTCATGGCACAACCAATTCAAATCACCATTTCACAAAATCTCAAGACAAGGAGAAAGATAGAGAAAATCACTCAAAACTCGTGGAGAAGATACGAAAAAACTTGGAATTTATATATAAAAGCAAAGTCATACAAACTTCAATAACTAAATATAACTTATCTCTAATTCCTCCCCAAGTAAACTCCCAGAAGATCCTCTAAATCTCTTCCTTTCTTTACAGCACACAAAATTCTCCTTCGAAGCAGCAAGAAGAAAGAAATCTCTCACTTTCCTTCCATTCTTACAATCTCTCAAAGAATTCCTCACAATACTAACCACTCTCTACACTCTAATGGGCACCACAAACAACAAAGACTCAGCGGACGCCTCACGGACACCCACTTTTTCAGCCTCCAAAATGTTTCTTTTAAAGTTGTAGAAAAGTTTTCAAGGGTTGCCCAAGCATCCCTTCAAAATCGTCCACATTTAATGCATTTGTTAAGAGAACCGACATGCTCGCCGTCGACGGCCTGGATGGCGCCATCGGTGGCCTTCAAGAATATTTAATTCTGGACTCTCGGGAAAAACTTGCCGTCGGCGGCGTCGAGCTCGTCGTCGGCGCCCAGGATCAAATCTTCATATTTTGGTCCTTTTTGCTCCAAATTTGCTCCTTTATCATCTTTTTGCTCCAATGACCATAATTCAACATACCTGTAACAAAACATCAAAAATACATTTCTTTAAAGTGTAATATCATCAAAATCAGTGTAAAATAGGTATCAAAATCTCAACATATTTTTCTTTGGTCACCAAGATGCTAAGCAGAAACACCAAAAGGCTTAAAAGGAATGAGAACGTGTTTGCTAGTGTCAATAAAAGTAATCTATCAAGACACAATATAAAAACTCTAAACAGTATCGTCTTCATAACATCAACAACAACAGTGTGAGGGACAAAGGATGTCAAGATTCAATTTTGAACAAAAGAAGAATTGGGTGCAAGCTTTTAAAGGTTGTGATGTGAAAAAAATATTTAAAAGATTGCTAAAAAATTCAGACTTCAAGTTGTTGGAGCCTAAGAAACCGGACGACGTAGGAAGAAATAAGGAACCTAATTATTGGCCTTATCACAGACTTCTCGGACACACGATTATAGAATGCTTTCTTTCAAAGATTGGCTGAAGAGAAATTACAAGGACAACATAATCATCGTTCTCAAATAATATTTGAAAGACCCAACACAAGGTTCCGTCAATGTTGTCTTTTTTGAAAGAATAAAAGTAGATAAGCCAGATTATAAGGAAGAAGATTGTAATCTTGTTATGTTAAAGACCATCAGGAATATCATAAAAAATGTTTAGTCTTCCAAAAGTGGTGGGGAATTTTATTGATGGGGTCCACCATATATCTCAAGAGACTTCAATCTAAATAATTGGATACGTGATTCAAAGAATATTATACTATCTCAAAAGAAAGAAATATTACTTTAAAATGGATCCAATCATTTAAACAAGAAAAATCTTAGGGAATTATGGATCTGCATAACTAGAATTCTTTCCTTACCTTACATGTGTAAGATAAGGTTTATTTTAATTCTAGGGGTGTCTGGTATCCTTATGAGAGGGCTCCCTCATAGTTAGTTACATCTTAAGAATTTCTTTTGAGAAAACTCTCAATTAAAGTTATGTCTTATATTTTTCCTATTCATTAATAAATATTTATGAGAGATTAGGATTTAAGGAATTTGATAAGATGGATAAAATTTGATAGGTTGACTTCACGTTAAATTTCAAAAATTTTGACCTTTCGGGTGGAGCCCAACATTTGACAATTGGAATGATGATATAAAGCTTTAATCAAAGAATCAAGTTCAAGAAACAATTTGGATTTGAGTTGGAATTTGATTGGTTTGAATCAGACTACGATTTAGTTTAAAATGGGTTTTGAATTTGAATTATCTTAGTGTTATGTTTAAATTAGGATTGAATTGTTTTTGGATTGCGGTTGAATTTGGGATCTGAGATTGATTTGGGATTTAGAATTAAATAAGGATTGAATTAAATTGAATTTGGATTGAGGATGGTTTAAGTCAAATAAGTTAAGCTTTAGTTCAACTAGGATGAATTATTTTAAGAGATATCCTAGTCTAAAGGGAAGAAAAAGGGATAAGCTCTTCAGATGAAAGTGAAGCCCTAACCTAAATATCTCTAGAAAGAAAATTATGGTAGGGGGAAGCGGTTAGGATATTGAGCACGTTAAGGGTGAGGGAAGGAAGAGATTTTTGGGTAGTAGTGAAGGAAGAAAGAGTAAGTGGTTTAGGCTAAGCTAAAAAGGAAGGGCGAGTGAGTGGTTTAGTGTAGGTTTTAGCGAGGTTAGAGAGGAAGAATGAGTGAGTGGTTTTAGTGTTAGTATTTGGCTAGACTAGAGAGGAAGGGTGAGTGAGTGATTTTGTGCTTGGTTTGAACAAATTGTACGTATGGATTAAAGAGAGGGATGCTTTAGAGTGATTAGGGTTTTTTAGGTTTGGTTAAAAAGAAGAACATAGAGAAAGGTTTTTTTAATGTAGTGAAAAAGAGAAGGAAGGTGATGGAGTTTTGGTTTAGTAAGAGTAGTGGGAGAGAGAGTCCATTACATTTCAGTTGAGTGAGAACAAAAACAATAGGCTTTCATGTATGAGTAAAAGAAATAAGAGAAAGAGACCATTGGATGAAAAGGGAAAGAAAACAAACAAAAAATGGAAAGATTCATATGTTCTACATCATGCAAGAGTTAAAAAATGGAAGAATATGGGTTGAGAGGGTATACCTTACTTGAGGAATAACTTTGTTACCTTGGATTAAGTGTCATTTCCTTGTGAATTATCCTTGCCTTTACGTAATGAATGGATTCTCAGTTTCTTTGGAGAAGAAGAGGGAGAATGAAGAAGAAGGGCTTGGTTGTATGAGTAGAGGGGAGAAGAGGGAAAGAAAGAGAGAGGAGTGGAGAAGGAGAGGTGGTTTTGACAAGACATAATGAGAAGTGAGGGGCTCGACCAAGAGAGGTTATGGGTGGTTGGGGTTGGTTTTGGCCAAAATTTTGATTTTGTCTAATTTAGTAGAGAAAAATATAAGGAATACAATGTTGTAAATGGTTTTGGTTAAAGTGGTTCTAATCTTAAGATATTTCAGGTCAAAGTATGGGCCTCACTCAAGGAGAGAGAAAATTTTAATGAATATTAAGCTAGATTTTTTAGCAAATTTAAATGGATTAAATTAAGTATTTTTAGCTCACATTTACTTTAGTTGAAGTTTGTTTTGATTTGAGTTCATTTTGATTTAACTATGAGGATGATTCTTTTTTCATAATTGAAATTATCATCAAAATTATTGTAGGCTTACTTGGCCACCAAATGGAGTTCTAATTTGAGCGTGGATGGGTTCATTTGAAAGATTTTGATAATTTGGATGCACAATTGCAATTCATTTTTAAAAATAATGATTTGTTGAAAAATTATTATGTGGTAAGATTTTTCACCAAATTTCACCAAATTGAATGCTTTAGCCCCAAAATTCCAAAATTGGCACCCAATTTATGTTGAAAACTCTTTATGATGTTCCTACTGACAATTTTCAACAATCAACTTGGACTTAGCCCAAGGCTAGCTCAATCTAGACCCAAGTCTAGCCCAACATGCCCAAAATGACCAAAAATCCAAAATCCTTCAAATTGACCCTCCATTTAAACTCAAAATTATTTAAATCCTTCACCAAAAATGTTCATTACAATCATCTATATCAAATGAATCAATCAATTGGGTCAGTTGACATGGCTAGCCTAGCCCAAACCCAAATTTTGATCATTTGAACCCACATTGGACCCATGCACTAAAATTAGCCTAACCACCCCAAAGTCACCAAATTAATGACTCCACAGCCATTAGTTGGACCCTGGTGACCAAGCTAAACCCCATAAAACCACCTAAGCTAAGCCATGGACCAAAGGTCCCCTAAATCAAGGGATTCTTAAGCCTCGGATATTTTTGCCAAAACAAAACCTCAACTCATTTAACTACTGTGACATATTACCTTGGCTCACCTGACCACCTAGCCACCTCCTCTGGCCTGGCCGGCCGACCTAGTGGCCGTAAAACACCAAAACCAAGAGTCACCCTCATGGAATCAAACCTATTTCAAACCTAGACGTACCTAGAGGCCACCTCATCCAAATAAAATTTTGGAGCCTCTCTGCCCTCCACCTAAGCATCACATTGAACCCTCTAATTGGCCATGATAGACTCCCTTAAGACAATTTTTATAAAAGCTCCCCTCCACGACCATGGAGGGAGATTTAAAATTTTCTCTGAGAGATCCCTCCAAATTGCTCACAAAGACTCT
The DNA here is from genome assembly GCF_001263595.1 of Phalaenopsis equestris. NCBI lineage: Eukaryota > Viridiplantae > Streptophyta > Magnoliopsida > Asparagales > Orchidaceae > Phalaenopsis > Phalaenopsis equestris. The sequence goes on from NW_018165084.1 coordinate 68,327, forward strand.
TTGAGACCTCCTCATCTCAAGCCAACCACTTTCCCCCACTGATTCCCACTATGGAAGATCAATTTTGAGCTCAAACTTATGCTTAAAACCAGGACACAACTCAATACACCTCCACAGTCCACCAAACTCAAATTAAAATTAACCACACCTTCACCACAGTGAAAGAAGGAGAAGCCCCATCAAATCAAGCCCCATCAAATTCAAATCTCCCTTCCACAGAGACCCTAGCATAGCTCTAGACGAACACCTGAAATCGAGCTTGGTCGAATTCATACCTAGACCTTTCACCACAGCAAAAGGCTCAATCCCTAGCCTCCTTGGATCCCAAAGAACGTGTCGAGCACCTCTGACATCTTAACCATATAGATATGTTCCTCTACTCAAGACGAGCATTTTTAAAAAAAATCAATCTGAACAAATCCAACATGATTTGGTTGAGAAATGAGGAAGATATCAAGCCTTGAAGATGGACGTTTCTCGGGCTAGGCCATTGGGGACGATGACGGAGAGCTGTCCGATCACACATTTATCTCATAAACGGATGAGATCAAGCTGGACAACACTTCCTTACGTGAACTGCGGGCCTAGTCACTGCTGAGGTGGATGACGACATCAAATAGGAGTCCGCCGCGTGGAGCTTCATAGCCACCGTAGTTTGACATGGCGCCACGCGTTTAAATAGATAAATAGGGATTTAAATAATTCATGGGATTTAAATAATTTGTTTATAACACGCCACGTGTACGAATGTGCTGACAAAAATTCATATCTTGGTGTAGAAAAATTATAAATAAAAAATAAAAATACTTTAGTGAATAGAGGAAAGAGGAAAACAATGTGGAAATAATTTGCAGTCCATTTGATGCATGTTTTATTTTTAATTAATTAAATACTTTTTTGAGTCTTTTTATTCTCCATGCATGTAAACATTTCACCATGACTTGAAATTTTAGCATGTTGTTGCCTCTGTCTTAGGGAACATTTTCTGATTTTTCCAAAGTGAGGGGAGATCTCTAGATAGAGATCCATATTTTTTAAATATATATCTATTATTTGCATAAATTAATGTAAAAATAATTAGCATGTTGCTTAAAAAATTCCAAGAAAATTTTGGAAGGTTTGCTATGACCGGTTCTTGGGTTAAGTCATTAAGAATGCACCTAATTTCCACCAACCCTAAAACACAAAGAAAATTAATTTTGGGTGACCCAAACATCTAAATGACTTGATTTTTAATCTCCACTAAGACTCAAAGTTTAGAGAACTCCTCATAAAAATTTCAAAATATTTGGATCTCATTTAATAATTCAAATTGATTTTTCAAGTTAAATGACATTTTTTGATACTAGAATGATTTTTAATAATTAAAATATAACTCAAAAAATTATCAAAATGGGTTTTTGGAGTTCTTTGTGATCATAAGAATTTTGTAAAAATAAATTTGAAATTAAAATAAAAATTTCATTTTCAAGCCTATTTTTAATATTTAAATAATTAAAAAATGATAAAAATCACAACAATATTAAAATTCATGGAAATGTTTTAAATTGTTTTCTAAGCACTTAGGAATAATTGGAATACTTTTCCTAATTTTCTAAATAAAGATATTGAATTTTAAAGCTTAAAATAATTATTAAAGGCTAAAAAATGGATTTTCACTAAAATAATTCTAAAAATTCAAAGAAAAAATAAAAAAAATGTGAAATTTATTTCTCTATGTCCCTTGACATCAGAGAGATTTAATAAAAATATAAAACTTAATTTTTCACACTTAAAATATTTTATAATTAATAAATACTCTAGAACTTAAAATAATTCTTAAAATTCAAATATAATTTAATAAATCATGAAATTTGGTCTATAAGTTATCATCCTATAAATACCTATATTTTTCCTCTTCTATATTGTTCCTCTTGAAGGGGTTTCACCCACATAATTTACAAATTAAATCACAAATGATAATTACCTTATTTCTGGGGATAATTGAAACATCATTGTTCATTGAGCTTTAAAGGTATTTATAGGAAGTATTATTAAGCAACATAATAAGTTTAAATGAGCTCGAGACTTTTCACCAGGCGGTGAGAGGGAAACATGGACTTGCTTCTTCCTCTAGACTTGTTGGATACCTCGGAGGTCCACTAAACTTAATCTATTTTGCTTAACAGGAATCATTCTTAATCAAACTAATAGGGACCCACCAAGATATGACCTAAGGTTAGGCAGGTCGCCAAAATTTTACTTTCTTGCTTCATATAAAATGCCTTGACATGCATTTTAAGTGTCAGGTGGTGGAACGAGAAGACTCATCAGGTACGCTTTTACAGTTTACAGCGTCGTCTTCTTTTACTTTTATATTGTACTTTTGATGTTAACACAACCTTGCATGCTAAACAACGATGTCACCCTGCATGAAAACTAAAACTATCAGGATAGCCATAAAACTAAAACCAAAACCAAATCTAATATCAACCTAGATAAAATTCACCGCCACAACATTCAAAATATAAAACAACTCAAAATTTAATCACAAATATCACAAAAACAACAACTACAACTAAACTAAGACGTCTCTATCAGATGATCGGGAATCCCTCGGAGGAGGTAACCTACGGTTGCTAACGAAGCTTCCCACGATATAAATGAAATTATGGAACTCATTAAGTTGAGTTTAGTAAATTCATTTGGACTAAGTGAATCTATTAGAAAATAGTGGTGCTGGAACGAAGGAACCGTAGGATCCTAACCGGTGTCGCTCTAATTAACTTTAACATCCCCCATAAAATTTAAAGAACTTCAACCATGGGGCCACCTGATTTGACACTATAACTTAAAATTCTAGAAAAGTTAAATTCATCGCGACAAGGAGCTTAGAGCTAAAATGGTGGGCAACACGGTCATCTTCAACATCAAAACATGTCTTCCCCATCTAAACCAACTTCTTTCCGTAGAATTAAACAACAAATTCATAAAACTTCGAGATAGTTTGCTTATGCAACATAAATCCTCCTCTCATCTTTAGGTCTTTGTACCGCTCTGTTGTACAATATAAGCCCTAACTAGTTTTAGAATTCTGAGGTTGTCTTCCTTCACGACCTAAATCCTCACGACCTAAATCCTCACATCTTCCTCTCACATCTTCCTGGTTATTTGTATGATCGTTTCACATGAATGTAAGCCCTAATAAATAAAATCTGCAAGATGAAACACCTAAATAACTTCACCTCAAAACCAAAGCCAAACCATAGGATAGACTGGGAAGTCACCGATGTTTTCTTCTAAATCTATGACATCCCCTAGATCTTCCTCCTTTAGAATCTATAATAAATGTTCCAAATTTGAACAATTCCCTTTTCACACCTCTTCGTCCGATCTCATTGAAAAGTCCTATCCTTTTGACCTCTTTGAAGATAAGATTTCATGATTTTTATCGAGAGTTTTCTTAGGTGACTTCTGTCATTTAAGATGTAATTAACTATAAGGGTCTGCCCTTATAGGAAGCTCGTCCTAACCCAACTTAATATAAACCTTATTTAATTCTTCATATTAAATAAAGGAAAATGTCGGCAAATAAAATGGTTTCGCAAACCTAACGGACGTCATACATTTCTTTGTTTATTTGATCGAGCTTCACCCTCAAGTTGTGTGTTTATCCTTCGGGATAGATACAGGATTTGAGGTATAGCGCTCTTTCATTTAAACTATGAAAAATATGGGGTCAGCATATGGGGTCAGCAAAAATATGGGGTCAGCTTGATTTCATATTTTTTTAAACCTAAATCTATATGTAAATTAAAATGTCCTTTCGAAGCAAGCGACAGGATTTCGATTACGGCGTCCGACGGCTTCTTATGGGCAACTCCCCAAACCAAAAATTGTGCTGACAACACACATAAAAGTAAATAGAGCATTAAATTACATACTTACCAACCAATTCTTATATATTTACATGCTAATTATACATATACATAAACACACAAGTGCACAAACACAAATAAACACACAACCATATTCTCTACTTAAGTAGAAAAAAGTGAATGTTTATAGTTTCAATCAATGTAGTGGATTATTTTAATTAGACAAGATTTTATGATTTTTTTTTCTTTTGAATTTCTATGGAATAATCTTTATGTCCTTTGCAACAATTTCTTATATATGTGTGTGCGAACAATTTCTTTATGCATTACTCTCCTTTTTACGGTTATTTCTTAACACACAACCATAAAATTTTAGAGATGATTTAGGGTATATGCACATACTATTTCTTTATCCTAGAGTAATGAAATTTATTAAAATTATATAAAAACTAACGAGTGAATTGAAATCAAATTCATCTTGCTTTTACATTTAATTTTAAAATATATTTATTTAGTATATTTTTATATTTATATTTATTATTTAAAAAAAAACAACCTTTTTATAAATATTTTCAATGTAATTAAAATATAATTTGTATGCTTTTAAAAACAAATTGAATTTATTTCATCACGTTAAAATATTTAATATAGTCACTTCAGTTGATACCAAATTATAAGCTTATCATCAACTATTCAAGTACGCTTTCTCCCTTCAAATGTAAAATAAGTAAAGGTTGACATGACCTCTTATTTATAACACTACCAAATTTCTTCACAACCAAAAAATCCATATTTTCTTCCTTTACATCTGAGGGTGAATTTAAGGTAGCTTATTTGTTGCAATGTAGCATGAAAACATCCCAAATTTTGTTTGGTTTCTGCAGCATGGGTGTGATTAATTAAAAACAACCTCATTTTACAGCTGCTGCCACTGACCGATGTTTCATGTTTTCATTCTTTTGAATTTACACTGTTGACCATGACACATCTTATTTTGAGCAGTCCTTCGGTTTGCTACCAAGGATTTTTTCTTTCCATCCATCGATACCTATGGCGAAAGCTTGATTGCTGTCATTTGCTTCCTATGATTTCCTTATTCTTTGATATGTTCTATCCTCTAACTTTAAAGGCTTGTTCTTCATAGTTTTTGTTCTCTATCTAGATGGTTTGTTGTCTCTTCTTTCTTTGTTAAGTTAAGGATTTATGCTATGAGAATCGTGATCTGTAATGATGTTTTGAAAAACCCTAATTAAGAAATAGGTTTGTGTAGCCACCCATTTGCTTTTGATTCATTTTTTATGTGAAGTCATTTAGAGAAATTGATAAATTGGAAGAACCTAATTTAGGGCATTCATGTTTTCTGTGAGGGCCTTCATTTTTTGTGAAGTTATTTAGAGATTTTTTTTGACAAACTTGTTCTTTGAGGTTTGTTGTCTCGATCTCGGTGCACTTGCTCTTTGTGGTTTGTGGTCTCTGTCTCTACTAATTCAAATAATTTTGGAATGAATCTATGTTCAACAATATTTGTCTAATTGTGGATTCTAATTTATGTTATTGATGAATATGTCACCGTGGGCTCGCTCTTTGTGGTTTATGGTCTCTATATCTACTAATTCAAGAATGTTTGGTATGAACCTATGTGCACTGTTGTTTGCCAAATGGGAGAGCCTAATTTATTTCTTTATGTAGCCACCAATTTGCTTTTGATGGTCTACTCCTTTGAGGGCCTTTGGTATGAACCTATGTGCAATGTTTTTTTAATAAAGAAAGAAACCTAACTAATTTTTCCTATGAACTTTTTTGATAAATTTAGGGAATTGATAGCTTTAATGATGGTGTATTCCTTTAAGTATCTTCATCATACAGTACAATATATTCTTAAACTTTTTTATGGCTTGTTCTTTGTGGTTTGTGCTCTATCTCGGTTGCTTCAAATCAAATAATCATGAATTTAGAATTTTTTGAAATAGAGAACTTGATTGATGAATTTTTTTAATGGGTCGTTCTATGTTAATTGTTGTCTATATCTCCATAGGTTCATTCTATGTTTTTTTTTGTGGTTTTGGTATTTGATAATTCAAGGGCTATCGGTAAGAACCTATACGTATGGAATGTTGTTAATACATGTGCAATTGCCCTTGAGCTATGTGAGGCTTTTTGATAAAGTGATTTTAATTATGCGGTCTATGCCTTTGGTAATTCATTTTAAGCTTGGTTGGGTAGATTATAAAAATTTTAAAATCAGATTCAGTTGGTTCAATTAATACTTAGTAGTACTACTCTATTTAAATGCTTCAAGTAGTTTATAAATTCTTTGACCAATTTTTTTGCCATAGTAGATGTGCATGTAGCAATGGTATTTAAGAACATGAATTCAAGATGATCCGCTAGAGATGATTATTATATATATGGTATGAGACTTTTAAAAAAAATTTTGTGGTTCAGTTGAGCATTACCAGTTGCCTTTTGTGATGTTGATACATTTAATTAAATACACTATCATCTTTACTTCAACATCACTCACCTGTGTTTTGTGGTTTCATTCTAATAAAATTTCAAGGGGTATGTGGCCATGGTATAACGATCACACCTCTTAGTTGTATGATTGAAAATAACCTACACTAAAACAACTGAAAAAAATGGGGCTAACTACATGTGAGTTTGGAAAAAAGAATTAGCTGGTAGATTGCTTTCTTGAATTCACTTACTTTATGGGGCTTGAGTTTTATAATGAATTTACCTATAAGCTTTTCTATTCCATGTGGAGAAAGGTTAGGGAATTGTGGTTTTATTTTTTATTTTAATTTATTTTTTTATGAGTTCAACCTTTTTATTTGTAAGAATTTATGTTTATTAGTTCTTTTCATGATAGTAGTGTTGCTGGGTAAGGCAAAAGAAAGTGACTCGTCTACTGTGTGAGATAAAGATGTGAAGTTAATCTTTTGCTATGGATTTTGACATGTATGAAATCACCATCATGGTAACCAAGATCTCCTTCTTTTTTAGTGATATGACTATTAGTGTCCTTCTGGAGGGCCTTTGTGGTGATATGCTTTTGTTACATAAAGAGCTTAGTATTATATGATTTGAAGGCAACTGAGATTCTTTTTATTTAAAGTCTTCCATCTTCTTAAAGGGATTATTTGTTGGTTTATATTTTCTCTAAGACCTTTGTTGAACTCACTTTTGTTTAGGTCTGGTCTTTCTTCCTTAGAAGCTTAGGATCTAGCCATAGGACTTTCCTGTTGACTATCCTAGAAGACTAGTGATGGAACCCTACACCATTGGAAATTCTAAATATTTCTTTACTCTTCTTGGAGTTTCACATGTTTAGTTTTGACCTCTAGCACATAGAAGGTTGAAACCAACATGGGGGAGCTCAAGAGGAGTCCCCATAAGATTATCAGGTTAGCCCTAAGTGGCTTGGTTTTGGTCTTGGTCAGACCTACACACACACACACACACACAGAAATAGTCAAACCCCTCACACACCTTCCCAAAACCCTAAAATCACCTCCAATTAGCTTGTTTGCCCACTCTTTTGAAAACTCATGTGGGTGGTTGATCCCGACTTTCTATATAGATGTAAAATGCGATGTTAGATGTAAAATGCGATGTATGCAGTATGCAATTATATGCTTCATTTCCTTAATAGTTATTCTTAATTTGCAACAAAGTCAAAAACTTGATTTAAAGCAAAAGCTAAATAAGTTTTCCACTATAAAACAAATAAGAATAAAATTTTAATATTTAAATATGGGATATTATGCAAGTATACGTATCGTTATCAAGTAGTATAAGATTTTTTGATTAAGCCCCGAATATCGAACCCACAGGGAGATTAGCAATATGCACTTTAGAAAACTAGAAAGTTTAGAAATTTTAGATGACAAAAATCTACTTAACAAAATATCTTACGTAAACTTAAGATGCTAAAATAAGAATGCAAATTTGAATCTTTTTTTGTGATTTTTGGTTTATGAAAATAAAGGGAGCAACTAATTAACTTAACTAAATACTTGCAAGTTGAAGGTAATATAAGTAAAATATCTTTTTTTTTATTATGAATCAGTAATAAGTAGAGAAATTCTATTGTGAAAGTATTTTAAATGTGTTGTGTCAAATAAGAGCAATAATATTCTTTACCCTTACTAGAGATGCTATAAAGAACATCAACTAATATATGGTTTGAATAGTCTTGAAGACCGGTTAGGTAGGGAAGAAACTAGCTCTCACTCTAGAGTTCCCTCTTCTCCATCCACCTGGGGGCTAACATCTCTTATCAAAAAACCTAAAACTATAAATAATTGGGGGCTTTAGTGTGTCACTCTAAAGTCCTCTAATTCTACACCCTTGAAAAGTTTATTTCTCTATTTATTTGCACTCAACCCCACGAACTACATTCTTACTCAGGAAATCAATATGTGATTCTAAACCATTTGTTGATTGAGACAATACCATCTTAGATCTTACATGTTTTCATAACAGGTATTAACATCTTAATTGGTCAAATCAAGAAGTAAATTAAGCGCAAGGTTTCAAATCATCACAACTTCTTCCAAAATTGAAGCCTAATACTTCACACAACTTCCTTTCAACACTTAATCACTTATCATTTTAAGGAAAAATATAAAGAAAACTACTCAGAATTAATGGAGAAAATACAACCACACATGAGTTTAAAAGTAGAAATCATGCACACAAGCAATAAATCTACATTAAAATTAAGAGTAGTCACAAAGATAAACATTTATCTCAAATCCTCTCTACCAAATATTTTAAAGTTCCTTTGAATTCTCTTCATTCACTCACAATACAAATTAAACACTCAAAATAGAATAAAAAGAAAGTGGTCAGCGACGGCGACGGCGTACTTGGATGAATAAAGACTGTAAATTTTAAGAGTGGTTGGGCTCTAGCCTTGACGATCCAATTCTTCTTTTAATAAAAATTTAAAAGGTGCCTTGGTGTCCCTTCAAAATGTGTCTCAACAAATCTTCTAGAAGTTGCCTCCTCAAAATCCCATTGAATGAATTTTTGTATCCATGGGATATTTCCCACGTTTTTACTAAGGTTGCTTAAAAAACCTCTTGAAAATTCATCTAAATTCAATGAATCATCAAATAACTACTTCTGCGCTTAAGTGCGGGGCACCTGATGCTTAGGCTCGAAACCTCTGGCGCTTAGGCGTCTTAGTTCATTTTTGCACCTTTCTTCATTTTTGCTCCAAATTTGGTCCTTTTTCACTACTTTTAGCATTTTTCATCCATTTGATTGTACTTGAAAGAAAATCACACAAATACCTTCCATTAAAGCGCAATATCTCAAAAATAAGTATAAAAATATGTATAAAAACACTATATATTTTAGGTCTATCAGTGGTCCCCAAGCCCTTAGCCTTTGGCTAAGATGGCTAGAACCAGTACGTGAGGGATCCAAAATGGTTTTCCATTGGTCTCATGGCCTCAAAGGGATGTTCTTATGATTAGCATTTCTAATAGCCTTAAATTCCACCTAAACATCCAATTTTTCCCTCCTACCCCTAAATTCTATAAAATTACCAAAATACCACTGAAACCTTAAAATTCCCCAAAAATTACTCAAATTGCTATTTTTCACTCAAAAATCATGTTGAACCACTTCAAACCATTCAAATTGTCTAAAATACATCATTTTCCTTAAAATTCCCGAAATACCCCAAACTTTTCCAAAATTACCAAAATGTCCCCTCATACCAAAAAAATTGCCAAAAATTTCCAAATTCACTCCAAACCCCATTCAAATAAATCCTAAACACCCAATAAACTCAATTGCACCCAAATGCACCAAAATCAGACAAAGTTCCCAAATTGCCTCTAAATGCCTAAAATCCCCAAATCACTCCAAATTTCCACCAAATTCATTTAAAACCTCTCAAATTTCAAATCCAAATCAAAATTAAACATGTCTAAGCCCATTTGAAATCAAATGCAAGTACAATGGAATCCGATTTCAAGCCTAAAAGTTAAGCCCAAACCAAATGCCCCAAAATTGACCCAACTTCAGATTCCATTAAATTGAGCCATGTGATCATTTTAATTTCTCCAAATTTGCTTCCTAAACTCTTAATGGAATTTTCATAAACCAAATTGACCCTTAATTGATTTTTAAACCAAGCCCAAGTCAAGCCCAAATTTAATTCTTATCCCAAACCCTAATTTAAATTGAGCCACCATGGCTTGAACCTAAATTACACCCATCCAATGTGGCTTATTCCAATTGGATTAGTGCACCGCTCAGCCCTCCACCTAGGAAACACTTTGTACCCACTGACTTGGCCAATTAAGCCCTCCTTCCTCCTCTATTTAAACCACCCCTCCCATGCCCAAGCAGAAAGACTTGTCAATTCCTTAGGGAAACTCTGTCAATTTTCTTTAAGAGCTTCCTCCAGCCTTGCTAAGTTCAACCTCACTAATTTGAGCCACTCAAATCCATAGCCTGAGCTTAATTTCACCACCCAAAATCAGGACATTTTCCTGTCATCTCCCAAAACTCCACCAAACTCTAAATTAACTGTTCCACAAGCTTCATTAGACCTTAAAACTATCTCCCCAATCAAAATCCCCCTCTGCAGATCCCTCTACACCAGAATTTGACCAAACTCGAGTCAAACTTTGATTGAACTCCTACGCAGACCTAAACATAGATTGATTCAACACTTCAAGGACTTTTGTGGGACAAAGACGAAGCTCTAGAACAAAATCAATTGAGGTCTTGCCTCATGAGCAAAGGTATAACTCAAAATCCCTAACATTTTGCTCGGTTTCATCAGTTGTGAAGTTGACTTGTATTTCATATGCATGTGACCATATAGATATGTTCGTCTGGCCTAGATGATATGGAAGGAACAAGTCCCATGTGATTTGGTTAAGAATCAAGTGAGATCTAAAGGTTTTAGTGTAGACGGCACTCGGGTAAAGTATGATGGGGACGATGAACAGATGTCATACTTTTATGCGTGTATTGAATGGACGCTTCAAATCATGTCGGACAAAGAGATGGTACATGAACCACGTGACGTGTGGCAGCTGACTCAGATGGTGACGTCAAATCAGGAGACGATACGTAGTCTTTCGGAGCTGCCAAGAATGATGTGGTGTCGCGTGGACAAATATAAAAATAGGACATTTTTTATTTAAAATGATTCAGAAACTTTGAAAAATCATAACTTTTTATAGAAAAATCATAAAAATAAAATAAAAATACCCCTGTGCTAAGTGAACAGAGGAGAATATTATGAATCAATACTTAAAATTATTTACTATGAATTTTTTAAAATTAATTAAATACTCCAAAATTTATTTTAATCATAAATAATTAAATATTAACCACCATGACATGAAATTTACAATTCTTGGGAATGTTCTCTGATTTTTTCAAAGTTAGAGGAAACACCTAAGATTTAAAGCCTAATTATCTATGTTATGCACCTTTATTTCAATTAAATAATTCATAAGAAAATTAAAATATAAATCATAAAAATACAAGACTCATTGTGGTAAAAGGACCTTAGGAAAAATATAAATGGAGTTCAAATAATGAGCGATAAAATTTCATATATTTAAATCATTAAAACTCATAAATAATTAAGAAAATAAAAGATAAATAAAAAAAATACAAAAATTGGTCGACATTGAAGGTAATAAATATATTAAGCCCCTGACCCATTTGAATTAACTTTGATATAAAAGTCTATTTTTTAAGTAAAGGAGATTTTTAAACTAAAATGATTATAATAAATAAAATATAATTCAGAAAACTATGAAAAATGGTTTGGAGTGTTCCTTGGGATCAGGGGAATTCAAGAAAAATAAAATTGATGTTAAAATAAAAAGTTCATAAAATAAAAAGATTGATGTTAAAATAAAAAGTTCATTTTTGAGCTATTTTTCAAATTAAAAATAATTAAAAATCACAAAAATATAAAAATGCACCTAAATGTCACAAATTATTCTCTAACCACCTGAGACCACTTAAAATATTTTTTCTAATTTTCTTAGTATAGTTATGTATTTTTTAAGGCCTAAAATGTATTTTCCTTTTTTTTGCACTAAAACAAATACAAAAAATAAAAAAAAAATCACAAAAATGCAAATTTGTTTCTTTGAATTCTCTTAACTCAGAGGAACTAAAAAAATATATAAAAAGTAATTTTTAAGATTAAATTATATTTTCTATTTAATTAACCAACAAAAATTATCAAAAAATTGTAATATTTAAAATAAAACTCAAAAAATTATGAAAATATTTCCTAAAGGTCCTCTAATATAGGTGAACCTTCAATAATTTTCTTAAGAATAAAGAATTTATTTTGTTAACTAAATGAATTAACATTGAAAATCCATATTTTTGAGTAAAGCTAATTATTAAAAACTAAATAAAAATAAAAAAAAATATAAGTCCTCCTCTGATGTTTTAATCGACCCATGAGTGGGGTACAAAGAAGGTTCTAAAGTGGTTTGAGTTAAATTTGAGAAATTATGAAGTGGAAAACTCTAAGGGCAAAATGATAATTATGGAATTTGAAGCTCCAATTAAAATTTAGACTAAGTCAAAGAGTAAATGGGTAATATTGATCATGATGAACTCTTTTAGATGTTTAAAATATAAGGGTTTAAGAGGTAGAAACCAACTCATCACTTTTCCTATAACAAGGGAAAAACTGTAATTTTCCTAAATTATTATGACTTGGAAGTCGATCTAATTGGATGATCCTAAGGTAGTGGGGTTGAGCTAGAAAGATAATAACTTACTCATTTGAAGCCCATAATCGTTGATTAGATGATAAGTACAATCTTTTGATAAGAATTAAATCTATTTAATCTGACATTTTTTTTTACTACAAGTTTATTCCATTTAATCCAACATTTTTTTTTATTACAAGTTTATCCATGAAAGAGAACTTAAGGGCTTGGCAGTGAACTAGGCTTGATTTGAATTTTTTTATTGAGGTTTAGAAAAGGAAACATAACTAATCATGAATACCTTCAAAGCACTATAACCCCATGTTTAATTTTAAGCACATGATCCTTGATAATTCAACTTGCCTTTAAAGATATTCACTCACATAATTTCTAAGCAGAACATTTAATGAATTCCTAACTACCCCACTCATGGGATAATTAAATCAAGGTTCATTGAGTATAGATTAAAATATCACCACTGAATCTTAATTTAACTTCATATGATTAATTTAACAACATAATACGTTCAAATAAACTCGCAATGATTCAGAAGACTTTAAAATATGCCCCAAACACTTTCACAATCTCTTGGATATTTTGAAGGACAACTAAATTAATTATGCTTTGTTTAAGAACATCATCCTTAAAACTTTTAGGGACCCACCAAGTTATGCCTCGGGACTCGATAATTCACCCAAATCAATAAAAATGCCCTACACTACTTATCCTACATTTATGACCCAATGCTCAAGAATTTTTGTCTTCCCTAAGGTGTTTAAATCCTTATGAGCAAATGGGAATATTTCTTTTGCCACATATGGATCATCGGACTTGTGTAAGTCTGAGGTCTAGGTGGCTAGTGCGATGATGACATTACTTATGTGTGTTAAATGAGGGATACGAAGTGGGATTTGGAATAATATATCTTGCCTTAAGGACCTTCAATGAGGGGAGAGGATAAGACCGACAACATTATTCATTGATTTTTGATAAGAGATTATTGCCCCTGTTACTCTTAGGTTGCCAGTAGTCCCAGTTCGATTAGAGTAAATAACCTATGGACTATACTAATTTGCAAAAAAAAAAATCTTTCAAACAACAATCCTTTTTACAATATAACTACTTTTGCTGCTAAAGTAAATTCTACATGCATGAAAATTAAATTAAAAATGAAAACTTATAATGGTCGACGGTTAATCACTTGAATCGAGGTTAGTGAATGCCCTCCATAACTTATCAGGTTGGTAGCCTTACTTAAGGTTGGGAAGCACACAATCTAGCTCTGAGCCCGCACCTTTATCAATGTCTTACACCTAGTCTCAATCTTTCATATGTGACTATGAGTTTTCTTCAACTTACTCGTGTTTTCTTACGACTCGCTTTTCTACTTTTTATTATGAATGTTCTAGTTTTATTTTCCTGTAATTTATTTAAATTTCCTGCAAATTATATTATATTTTATGATATTAACCATGCAGCGGCAGCGGAGGCCAAAGTATGCGTTTACATTTTATGTATTGCAGTTCTTTTATTTACTTTACATCTTTTTCTTTACTTATGCAAAAAAGATGAAAACAACAAAAACACACTTTCAAAATTAAATCTACACTTTCACAACAATGAACAAACATAATACACTCTTTTTGGGTTTACGAGAATTTCTCGGATGAGGTAACATTTGGTTGCTAATGGGAGTGCTTCGATTTAAATGAGCTTGTTAACTTGTTAAATCAAGTAAACTAAAGAGAAAATAGTGTTGCAGGGATGATAGAACCGTGAGATCTTAACCGGTGTCGCTTAACATAAATTAAAATTCCACCCAAAACACTTAAACAACAATAATAACAAATCTGACATATAAACTACAAAATAATAAAATACTACACCTAGAGCTGTCACTTCGATGATGAGCTTGGACCAAACTCTGTGGGCAGCATGATGAGGACATACAAAAGAACATCTTCGAGAGAAAAAGCAAGATCATCATCAGCAAAGCTTTCCTTAAAATTAAATAACAAGCCGTAAGATTTTGAGGTAGCTCATCTAGTACGATAAAAATCTTCAATTTATCTTTAAGCCTTTGCATAGCCATGCTATGCAATATAAGCCCTAACTCATTTTAGGCTCTGAGGTTGTCATTCGTTACGACATAAACGCTCCTATCTTCCAGGCTATTTGTATGACCGTGCCATGCAAGTCTAAGCCCTAATAAAATTGGTAGAATGAAACATCTAATAATATTTCCTCAAAATTGAAGCGAAACCAAAGGATAGCTTGGGAAGTCACTGATGTTCTCCTCAGGATCCATGACATCTCCTACCTTTCTTCCTTTGGATTTCAAAAATAATTGTTCCTATGCGATCATTCCCATATGAAATTTACTACGTTCTTCCTTGAAATCCTAAACTTTAAGATTCATGACGACAAAGACCTCTGATCTAAATCGAGAGTTTTCTTGAATGACTTCGATCATTTAGGATATAATTAATTATAAGGGTTTGCCCTTATTGGGAGCTTTATGAACCCATGTAATATAAACAATGTCTGATCTTTTATATTAGATAAGAGAACTTGTTAGTAAACATAAAAGGTTTTGCAAACCAAAATGAAAGTCATAAATTTTTTAGTTTATGTAATTGAGTCTCACTATCAAGTAATGTGTTTATTCCTTGGGATAGATGCATGGCTTGTAGAGTTGTGTTGTTTATTTAAACTATTGTCTGTATGAGATTAGTTAGGTCTCGTATTTTCAAATTTTAAAATGCTACTTTTCAAAATTATATATATATATTATAAACCAATAACTTTCCCATATTGATGATCAATAACCTCACAATTTTATAAATCTTTAATTTTATAATTCTACAATTTATATTAGTTACTTTTTTATATAAACAAATTGATGTGCTATTAAGGCAAGCTAATTTTTTGTTTGTGGTTTTAAATTTTCAGAAAATATGAGCTCAAGAACTTATGATACCTCTAGAGTCTTGTACTACAACTATGAATTAAAGTGTTCATCTTGAAGGGAGAATAGCCATGGGAAAAAAAATATAGGTGTTTAAGGAATAGATCATCAGAGGATTTGGATGACTTCATGTAGGTGGATCAGTTAAATAATTTCACCTGTGACAGTGATTGGGCATGGAAAATATCTTTAAAGAAGAAATGATCTCGTAAAATTCATCATTTGCATTTCAAATTCAATATTATGATAATGTTAACTATTATTTAGTTTTTTTTTATTTTCAATTTTGATTTTAGTTGCTCATTTTGAGTGAGATGTTATTTCCTAATGTAATATTTAAACTTATAAGTTTGTAGAGATTTTGAATGTAATTTCTATTTTCATGTATGAGTTAATCAACATGGACTGGTTATCTTATAAACAACACAACAATATAAGGGAACATATGTCTTTTTTTTTATAAACATCTATAGCATTCAATGCTGCACAACTATACAAAACAAGCAGTGACACAACTTCCCCAAAGCAGCTTCCATGTAATAGCTTCCTGGCCCAGCTGTTGCGTAACAACTTTTTAAAAAGTTACAGATACCCTGAACAGACCCTTAATCCTAACACCAATGTTGATGTTGATTGCAAAATTATTATGTAAATAGTTTAATACCAATGTTCAATTCAGACAAATAAAGAAAATAAATATTATCATATTGATCTAATAATTTAGCTAGAATAAAACTTTAAAAATGCACTCAACCCAAGAATTAAGAGAGTGTAGAAGTTTGGTGCTTATTTAGCTTACAAATTCTAAGTACATGCGTAGAGAACTATAAAATAATCCTTTGGAAGATTTACAAACATAGCACTCAGAAACTCTCCCTCACATACGCTCCGTTCCTCTCCCCACACCCTTGTTCTTTGCCCTAGCTGGACCGTGAGGTCTCCTTGCCAGTCTGTCGGTCATCTCTTTCCTTGCCGAACTCTCGTTGTCGGCAGCTCCGCCGGTAACCCGTTTCTAACAAACTTTCCTGCTCAAAATACATGCCTTCTCAATGAGCCTCTCTTTCATCTCTGCCTATAAATACTCGTTCGAGGGGAAGAGTTGGGAGAGATTTTGATTCTTTTTGTTTATTTAGGAATTTTTGAGAAATTTCATTTGGTCTCGTTCCTTCGGTCTTCTCTGCAAGTTGGTTGTTGTTTTTATTGAGCAATTTGAGGATTCTTTTGCTGAAAGTTGGCTTTGGGTTCTCTAAGATTTGCTCGTGGAGAGTCTCGGGTGGACCTTTTCGTTTGGAAGATTTAGGATACAAAATTAGTGGAGCTTGCTGTTGGAAGCTTTTGCCTCGGGGTTTTTCTTAATCTTGTCATTCTCGAGTTAGCAAGAAATTGAGGTCAGATTTCGTTTGCTTCTTTAATTATGAAATATTTGATTTGTGAAGTAGATAAGAAATTTTAATCTCTCTTTAGAATCACATTAGCTCTCCTTATTTGAACTTCAATATTGGAATTGTTTTAATAATATGGATAGTCATTTGGTAGCTTGGTTTGGCTTATATGGCTTATATTGCACTTGCTTATATTGCACTTGGAATTCTTGATGGTTTTGCCTTATGATTGAAGCTCGGTTTTATTTCTCCAGGTGATTCAATTTGGCCCTTGTGCTAGGTTCAATTTTGATCTGAGATTTGGTTTGGTTTTGTATGAGATTATTTTCAATTCTATATGAGATTTGTTTTGGTTCAGTTCCTTTTCCTTAGTTGGGTTGCATTCAGAACATTATTCTATTGCTAGCCCCTTTATTGGGCCTTGGTTTGGCTTATTTTGGCTGGAGGCTGGTTTCTTGTCTTCTTTGTTGCTCCTATTTTGAATATATGTGTTGAGATCATTTTTTTTTTCTTTTGGTTTTAATATCAGATTTGAGGTTGTAGTCTTGCCTTGTAATTGGGGCTCTATTTTGACCTTTGGTGGTTTAATTTGGTCTCTCTATTGAGCTTGATTTTGGTCCTTTGATGGTTTAGCTTAACCCCTATACTAAACTCGGTTCTACCTTGTGATAGGTTGTAGTTTTGCCTTGTGATTGGGGCTCGGTTTTAGTCCCTGCTTCTTGCTGGGGTTCGGTTTTGGTTCCTGCTCCTTAATTGGGCATTTAGTTTTAGTTGATTTTGGAGGCTCTGTTTTAAACTCCTCGATTATTCTTTGTTTTGAAATGAAGATTTGTGGATTCATTTAATTTTGGGGTTTTGTTCTGTGCTTTTTGTTGTCCCTTTGCTCAAGTATCGGCCATTGGAGTATTTTGGTGTTTTTGAATATCAACGTGGGGCTCGGTTTTGCTTCTTCTTGGTAGTTCGGCTTAGCCCTTATGTTGGGCTTGGTTCTGCTTCTTGCTGCTCCCTTCATTTGAACTTAAATATTAAAAACGTTTAATGATTTGGGTAGCTATTTGGTGGCTCGGCTTTGGCTTGGTGGTGACTCGTTCTTTTGGTCATCTGTTGGGCTTAATTTAGCTCTATGTTGGGTTTGATTTGGCTTAAAATTAAGATCAGTTTTTTTTGGAAATTATGTTATACTCTTACTCCTTGCTAGGCTCGGTTCTGGTTTGCTTGTGGCTCAACCTTTGGTCATTTTCCGGTTTCGTTTAATGGTGATTTTCTTAATTACACAGGATTTATACAAAGGATTTTTGAGTTGTTTAGCTCTATGGGCTGCGGTTTCCTTGCTGAATCAATTTGATGTTCAAGCTTTTTTTAAAAAAAGGGTTCGGGGGCTTTACTTTATGCTTCTCTGTTGCTTTCTTTCTCGAGACATATTCAAATAACTTCTATTCGATTTTTAGGCTTTTAGAAACTAGATTTTGAATCTTACCATTGTTAGTGGCTCAGTTTAGTTGTAAGCCTTACAGTATTTCAGTTCAGTTGTAAACCTTACAGTATTTCAGTTTGGTTGTAAGCCTTGCTGTATTTCAATTTTTGTGCTTTTGGTGATGACTTGGTTCAGCTTTAAGCTTTGTAATAGCTCGGTTTTTGGCTCTTGATGGTGGCTTAGACTTGTTCTTTAATCTAACATTCACATAGTTCAATTTTGAGGTTTTACAGGTTTTGATTCACTCATTACTGGCTTGGGTTTAATTCCTATGCCGAGCTCAAGTTTATTTGATAATGCTATAGATTTTACATTCCATGTTAAATTGTATTTCATTCAATAATATTTGCTTTAGCTCCATTGTTAGATTTAGTTCCTTTTACTTTTTGAGAAGCAAATGATATGTATATTTTTTTTCTTTCAATTCTTTATAAAAAAAAATTCTAAAATTTCATAAGATAAGCATATGAAATACTGAGGTGGCCTATTAGTTCGAGATGAGGGATAACATGCAATGATGCAAAGAACCACTGATTAGCTCTTCTTGTAGCTGAAAATATAAAACCAATATTCAATTAGTGCCAATATTCAATTAGTGCGATGTCGATGTCCTTTCACCCCTAGATCGTCAACAACTCTAACCTTTTTCAAAAGGTTCGAGAATTGGTAGGCACAAAAGAACAGATACTACAAACACCCTACATATACTACACTCACAAAAGAACAGATACTACAAACACCCCACAGATACTACAATCGTGAAAGAACAGATACGACACTACATCGTAGACACCATATCCTGGCTAATACATGCATACATTGGATATCACCTACACGTACATTTCATACATCAAATAGTACATCTTGCACACCACATACAGATACACCACATATCTTTATTTGATGGATCTAAGTATCATCATATCACCTTTTTATACTGTAGACACTATATCCACACACTGCGCCCTGTACGACAGATACTACATTTCACATATAGGTGCACTACACTTTAAGGAGTTTAGAAGTTTAGATACTACTCTATTCACACATCCTTTAAACGATAGGTTCTAGGGTTGTCTGACTATAGGGGTGATTCGTTGGTGGCCTCTAGTTGATATTGGTAGGTTGACTTCGATATATCAGTTGCCTGTGGGATCAAGATAAAAAGAAAAAGAGGTCTAGTCTGAGCCTAAACCCAAATTAAAAGTTAATATTCCATTTGAATTTTCATATGCTCATCACTTAACCTTTCTTTTATCATTTGCAAATATCTGTCTAACCCTTTTATATTATGCAATTGTAATATGTTTTTGTAGCATCGCCAGAATTAATCAGGTACACTTAGTTAATTCAGTTTTTGCTCCTTTACTGCACATTTTTTAGTCTTTCCTTTCCTTATGTTGCTTCATTTCCATATTTTTCTTTTAGTCTTTTCCTATTACAATACGTCACTACATAGTTGTTTCTTTTTTTTTTGTTTGTTTGTACTATATTGTCCTATAGACATTCACTTGCATTCAAACTTTTAAATACAAGCTCTTCTAGTATGTTTATTCAATCTCCTAGGATAGGCCTTTCAAGACATAGTTTTCTCTTTTATTCCTCCCTTCTTCTTGGACCATGACGGAGACATTGTCAATTGGTGATTCATCCCCTGATTCATCCCCGGCAATTGGTGATTCATCCCCGGGCAGCGATCGAGACAATAAATCTGGAGCAAATGACAATTCATCTTCGGATGGCGGTCGAGGTGACAGCAAAGAGACAACAGAAGAAACTTCAACCGAGCTTCGATAAATTTAAATAACATACTTATAGGACGTCGAGGTAGTTCATCTGGCACAACGTAAATCCTCACATTATCTTTTAGGACTTACTACGATTTTTATATCGTACGATATAAGTCCTAAACTTTTTAGGACTCCGAGGTCGTCGTACGTTACAACATAAATCCTCACATTTAAATCCTCACATCTCCGAGGTCGTCGTACGTTACAACATAAATCCTCACATTTTCTCGGGCTATTTGCATATGAAATGTAGAAACAAATCCCGAATATCTAAATAATTTCACATAATTTCCCCTTCCATAATTTCCCCTTCAAAGACGTAAAGTCAAATTATAGGTTAGTTTGAGACGTCACTAAATATCATTCAGTATCTTCGACATCTCTTACTTTTTGTTCATTTGGATTCCAAAAATAACTGTTCCTATTTGAACTTGTTCTATTTTAACCTATCCCATTTGACTTTTTCTATGAACAATCGTGGAAACTTGAACGTTGAATTATTGAAGACGAAACCTCTGATCATTATCGAGAGTTTTCTTAGGTGATTTCGATTGTCTAAGATGTAATTAACTATAGGGGCTCCTATAGGGAATTTGAGAACCCAGATTAATCTAAACTCTATCTAATCTGTGTATTAGAATGGAGAATTTGTCGGTTATAAATTTCGCAGACCAAAATAGAGTCATAAACTTTTAAGTTTAGATAGTTAAGCCTACCAATAAGTGATATGTTTATCCTTCGAGATGATATATCATTTATGGTATCGTACTCAGCTATTTAAATTATTAGATATATGAGATCTATTCGGTCTCATCATTTTTAAAAAATAAAAAATTTTCAAAAATAAAGGATACCATTTTCACAAAATTAAAATTACATTATATATATATATATATATTAAATTCTAAATTTAAATTTTAAAATCTTATTTTTGAAAGAAAAATAGCCGACAACCATAAAAATAAAAATAAAAATTTACCTGTAGATATGTAAATATATAGCATTTAAGTGTTATGAATGTAAAATGTCAAACAAATTATTTTTTTATAAAAAAAACTCTAAAAAGAAAAACAAGGAGCCAAAATAAATTTAGTAAAGAGGTAAAGTTTGGTTCTTATTGTTTAATTGCATGTTCCATAAAGACATATGGACCCATCAGTTATTACAACTTTGTACATCAACTTCAAGTTAATACCGAAATTTAGCTTATTTCTAACGATATTATGTCATTATTGACTTCCCTTTTTAGTCAACCCTTTCATTGGCTCATATCTGGTTGAACCTTAGTTGAGCTTAAACTTGAGCTAAAACCTAATGCAATAAAACTATAATTTAACTAAATAAAATTAAAATTAACCAAACTAAAACATAGCTAAATATAAACAATTTCAACCATACCCTAAAACTGACTTAAAAATCAGCTTTAACCAACATACATCCCAAAATTATCATTTTCTCTATATATTATCATTGTTTGAAATTTCATTTTAGAAGTTGCATCATGCTTATTATCATATATAAAGACCATGCAAAAAATTTTGATGATCATATTATATAATTTTTATAGTAACTCTTCACTTCAAGTTATATGCATGAATATTGTTCATTCAACCTGAAACTATCATTTTTTCCTTAGACCAATCCGATGATTAAATTGCATTATGTAAGTAGTATAGGATTCATATTCATATATAAGTAGCATGCAAATCAGTTTAGTGATCATCGTGAATAGTTTTTACGTAAAATTTTGTATTTTGTGTTTTCATGCATGAAAATAGGTCATACATGAAAATTTTTCAATGAATCATTATTCTTAAAAATTGATTATGTTAGTGCATTCAGATTGTCAAAGTATTTCAAATGAATTCCTCTATGCTTAAATCTGACTCCACTTCGAGGCCCATTGAACCAATAATAATTTGGACAATAATTTTGATAATAAAAAGAATAATCCTAATAATTGTTCAAAATAGACTCTAATTGAAACCAAAATTTAACCAACCTAAATATGAGCTAAAAATACTTAATTTAATCAATTAAGCCCTATTAAAAGCCCTAATTCAAAATCCATCAAAATTGTCTCTCCTAAGGAATGGCCTACACTTTGAATTGAAAAATTTTGAAGTGAGGCCCACTTTAACCAAAACCAATTGCACAACTAAATTCTTTGTATTTTGCTTTACCAAATGAGCTAAACTTAAAATTTTGACTATAATCACCCCAATCACCCATAATTATTTAGTCACTTCAAATTGAAGTTAAAGATAATATTTTTCAAAATCGATTAGACCACTGAACTCCTCACATTTCTCTCTTCAAAATGATATATGTTTGTATTTTTCACCCTAAGCACCATAGCTACATTGAATTTGACTTTCCCTCCCTCAAAAAAATTGAAATTTCTCTCTATTGTCTCCCCTAAACCACGCCCACCAAATGTTCCCCTTAATTCTTTCTCTTGGTCGAAGCTCAACACTCCCTCCTCTCTCATTCTCTAAAGGCTCATCTCCTCTCATCTCCCTAAGAACTGAGAACCACCTCCCTCTCCCTCTCTTCCTCTCCAAACCAAGCATGTCTCTTCCTTTCTTTTTTTCTCCTCTTCTCTCCACAAACCAAGCCTTCTACTCCACTTCTCCTCCAAAGCCAAGGAAAATACACTTCAACTCAAGAACAAGAAAATCACCTTTCATCTAAAAAAGGCAACAAAGAAACATTTCAAGAAAGGCATAAAATTTTTCAATCCTCTATCATCTACTCTCATTTATTGGGCTTTGCATGATGTAGACTATATAAAGGTGTTGTTTCCCTTCTCCTCCTCAGCTTTCTCACCAAAATCAAACCCTATCTCCACATCCTTTTCCTTTCCACACCATGGCCAAGACCCCACACTCATCCCCTTCCCACTGCTAACCAAAATTGAACCATATCTCCCCTTTCCTTCCATGTTCCCCCATGGCCGAGACCTCACACTCACATCCTCCCATTTTTTTCTCAAAATCGAACCCTAGCCCCATTCCTTTCCCCTCTTCTTAACCAAACCAAGAGCCCCACAAAAACACCACTATCCAATCCAAACTCTAAACCTACTCAAAAATACCACTTTCCATGCCTCTCCCTAACCACAAACTGAATACACCACTTTTCAACTCTAACAAATAAAGTATAAAAACACATATTACACATTGGGCTCACCATTCGTGAAAAAACTACTAGTTTAATCAAATCCAAAAAAAAGTGATTAATGTGTAAATTAAATTGATAGAAAAGAGAAATAAGCTAGTAGAGCATATAGGTTTATTTGAGCATACATGAATGGTAGGCAATTCACAAGATACACATGATATAAATACATGACTTATTTAAGCTTTGCACACATTGGTCGAAGAGAAATTCGACCAATTTCCTTTCTTACTCTCACTCATGCATATCAACATAACCCCCGAGCAAGCCCGCTCTTAGTTGATCCTACAACATCAAAAACTGTGGTTGGAAAAATGGTTCATAAATCAAATAATTGATGTTCGAAGATTGAAAATTGAATTATTACTTGGCGCAGTCAGTGGAAGGGCTGAATTTGTAAGGGAGGGGGATGCCGCATTTGTCAGGGATAACGGCGGCACGGATAAGCTCATCATTAGACGCTCCCGAAGCCAACGACTTGAGGCAGTTGCATGCGGTGCGGCGGTCGTCCGTCGTCTTCGCCGCATTTACGATGTTGTTGAGTCCATTGCAGCAATCCGACGGCACGTCCCCACCATTTCTTATATAGTTCATGCATGGCAGCATGTTGAGGTTCACCGCCCCGCAGGTTATTGCAGTCGCCTCCGTCGGCATTCTCGCCATTATTGCCAATGTCAGTGCTATTGCTATAACCGTCGCAGCTGTGAAACGAGCCATGCCTGGATTAGATTAGCTTTGCAGACTCTTCTTCTTTCACCGACTGGTTGGTTCGAATGAGCTGTTACGTGTCTGTATTTATATAATTAAGGTAATATTAATTTATTTATTAATTATTTAACCTTTCTATTTTATTATTTAACTATATTGAACGTTGTTAAACGTATATTATTATAAATAAGCCTGTGCGCAGCGTATGGGTTGTCTTAGATATAGATGAAGAGAAACGTTGCTCGTCTTATTTTGGCTTAGGAAGGTAGAAAGCTAGCACGAAATTGTTGGGAAAAGGATGATGATTTTGTTTTGCTTTGCAAGCCTATATATTTAAAAGCTTTAAAATGAAAAAGAAAAAGTGATTAAAGAAGATGAGCATACTTCCATGAGACGTAGATGAGATGGTGATATTCATTATTTTTGTTAATCTGCCATCGCGGTGACGTGAATCTTTTAAAGTAATAAAATATGCATTAATTCAGACACCGTGCGAACACGCTTCAATGCATACATACATATATATATATATATATATATATATATATATATATATATATATATATATCTTAATTTTCATCTTTTTAATTATGAGGCACTTTTCTGATTAGCTTTAGCTTATGGGAAACGTTTAAAGAAGGATAATTTTACCTTGTCACTATCTAGACCATCTGAAGCTATAATTTTAGTGGAACATGATATATACACACACACACACAAAAATATAGATGTATATATATATATCTGTATATATGTGCATGTTTCATGGTCTGTTGGTAGAGAAGTCTCTCTGAAGGTCGCAAGTCCCCTTAGGTCTTGGGTTCAAATCCCTTGTTGGCATAGTGTCGCCTTAAGCAAGGTGACACTCAAATAATTTGCGAACCGGGTCGCCCCCAAGCCTAGCGAGGGTTGAGGCCATTAGGGTGGGTTTTGGACCTCATTGCCCCAACCATTCTATTTAATTAATCCCTCAGGTGAATCAGTTGGTTGTACCCTCACCCCCTGATTCTCCAAGAGAACATGTTGATGATGAAGTCTTGCAGCAGGTGCTAGAAGTAGAATGGCAAATCTAGAAAGTCAGCAAGAAGAAAAAAGGTTTCCTTGAACTCATAAGTTTGCAGGATGATCATTGCATACTCACTGGTGGCAGCTCTTACAATTCTGGAAAGAGATCTCACACTAAGCTGACTAGGGGGAGATCCAAATCTCTTCACCATGATTAGTATTTTGTGTTGGAACATTAGGGGTATATTTCACCCCAACTCTCTTAAAAGACTACTACATCTCAATAAGAAACATAGATTTTGGTGCATAATGGTGCTAGAACCTATGGTTCATAAGAATCCTTAAAAAATCATCCAAAAATTTCATGGCTTTAAACATTTTGCTAGCTCCAATAATAAGATCTAGATTTTGTGTAGGAGGTATCTTGGTCCATCATTTTAGATAATCCACGGTTTGTTCGCTTCTCCTTTTGCATTGAAGGACACAATGGCTATGCTACATTTGTTTATGTTGGATGCTCCAAACATGCTAGAATTGAACTATGGGAAGAGCTACTGGCCATCAGTAGCAGTATGTCCTCTAGCTGCGTTGGTGGGGGAGACTTCAACTGCCTTGCATACCCAACCGATAAAAGGGGTGGGGGGCAGCTCACCCTCCCCAACTTAATATTATGACCATATTTACTGATAACATACAAAAAACAAGACTTTTTTATTTGGGTTTTCAAGGGCCTCAATTTACCTAGAGAAGAGGTCATATATGGGAGAGGCTTGACAATATTTTGGTGAAAAATTCTTGGCTTCATAATTTCCTCCACTCAACTGTAACTCTCTTAAGTTTGGCGGGCTCGGATCACAGGCCTCTTTTGTTATCTATAGTAGGTTCCCTCCGTAGTAGTAGAGGCCTTTTTAGTTACCATATTATGTGGTCAGCTCACCCATAATTTTTTAACCTCATCAAACAACAATGGAAAGATGTTCATCATCAAAATCCATGGGCCCGACTATGGCAATTACATAAAAAAGTTGGCAAGGTTCTCAATAAGTGGAATTGGTCTTCTTTTGGTGACATTTATAGCCAGGTTGAGCAGGCTTAGAAGGAAGTTGTGTTGCTAGAGGAAGCTGTAGCATTGGTTCAAGTATTTGAGGAGGTAGTTTTTCAATCCAATGAAAAGCTACTCACAGTTATGACATGGAAGGAAGTTTTTTTAAGACAGAAGGATGCAGTTACCTGGTTTTGGATTGGGATAGAAACACTAATTACTATCACACATGTATTAAATACAAGAGAAAGTGTAATGCTATCCATAGAATCCAAAACATCAGGGGGGAGTGGCTCACTGATCCCACTGTCATTGCCAATGTTGTTGTGAGCTATTTTCAAACACTTCTCACCTCACCTTCTCAGGATAGAACTCCTATCAGCCAAAGCCTTTTCATGAAGGATAAGGAGTACACAAGCGACTCAGAACTCACTGGAATACCAACTGATGAAGAAATTTGGGCAACATTCAACTCCATTGATACAAATAGGGTCGCTGGCCCTGATAAATATTCTTTTGAATTTTATAAAAAGAGATGGCAGATTATTAAGGAGGATGTGATCTAGGCTATTCAGAGCTTTTTTTAGGGGTTGGATCTTCCTAATTACTTTAGTTGCTCAAGTATTGCTCTCATCCCTAAGGATACTGATAAGAGTAAGTGGAAGCTTTTCATGCTAATAAGTCTTACCAGTGTCATCAGTAAAGCAAGCAATAAAATCTATTTGGGAAGGCTCCAAATTCACCAATTAGAGATAATTTATCTTAACCAAATAGTCTTTATGAAAGATGAGTTTATTACAGCTAATTGCTAGCCTAAGAACTACTTTTAGATTTGGACAAACCTTGTAGGAGTGGCAATTCGATTTATAAATTGGACCTACAAAAAGATTATGACACCATCCATTAGGAGTTTATCCTGGATTCTTTGTTGGCAATCGACTTCTCAAGGGAATTTTGTATTTTGATCTCAAGCTGGTTGGGGAACAATGCACATTATATTCTCATTAATGGAAAATCACTTGGCTTCTTCCATGCCACTAGGGGACTCAAACACGACAACCCCCTCTCTCCAAATGTGTTCATCCTAGCTCTAGATTACCTTTCAATACTTCTTAAACACAGATCTACAAGCTTCACACACACAATATAACCATGGATCTAATGTTGTTGTTACTCATTTAATTTATGCTGATGATATTATTTTGTTTTCCAATGCAAACAAGGTTATTGTGAAGAAGGTGGAGATATGTCTGCAACATTTCCAAAATTGCTCTAGGAAGGTCTTCAACAAGGAAAAATGTTGTCTGCTCTTTAGTAAAAGGACTAAAGGCCCGCTTCAGCAATGGATTAAATATTTCACTAGTGTCACTACTTCCACTATCCCTCTCAAATATCTGGGAGTATCATTGATTAACAGAAGAGATAAACAAATCCAATTTGGTGATGTTATTGGGAAGATAGC
The DNA here is from genome assembly GCF_001263595.1 of Phalaenopsis equestris. Taxonomy (NCBI): domain Eukaryota; kingdom Viridiplantae; phylum Streptophyta; class Magnoliopsida; order Asparagales; family Orchidaceae; genus Phalaenopsis; species Phalaenopsis equestris. Next base: position 95,918 of record NW_018165084.1, read on the forward strand.
TGCACAATCAAACTGTTGGACTAATTCTTTTCTTTCAAATGGAGGTAGAATAACCCTGCTAAAAAGTATCCTAACTACTTTCCCCTCATACATCATGCAAATTACTAATATGAAGAAAAGCACACAATTACAACTGGAGAGGTGTTTCAATAGATATCTTTGGGTTGGCCAAAGGAAGCAACTCCGTTGGGCTAGTTGGTAGAAAATTGTTGAACTCAAAATTGCTGGTAAGCTTGGGTTTAAGGGACTGAAGCAGCTCAATCATATTAGTTTATGCAAGTTATGGATTAAATTAAGGCAGTAGGACTCATTGTGGGAAAATTTCAAGCTGGGCAAATATTGTAGAGATTCTCATCCCAATTCTATCAGCAAGAAATTGGGAGACTCCGGAGTTTGGGTTAATTTACTAAAGGTTAGAGATAAAGCTGAAGATCTATTCATTTGGGACCTTGGAAATGCATATATATCATTTTGGCTGGACAACTGGTGTTTGGAAGAATGGTTTCAACCTAAGCCCTCCACTCAGGTTAATCTAAACATGAAAGTCTCTGATTGCTGGGTGGATAATTGCCAGAAAGGTTTGACCACATTTTTGGCTGGTGTTTTTAGTTTGTGCCTTTTGTTTGGATTATCATTAGTCTCATCTAAAATCAAAATTTTTACCCAAATCTAACAATTTGAACTTAAATCTTCAAAAAAAAATTGCACAAAACATTAGTTTCACAACCATAGAAACATCAAGTATATAAAAGAACCAAAATGACATTAAATAAAATTGAGTAGTAACATCTTTGTGATTTAGGAATAGCCACAAAAACATCACATAGGCATATGCATGACCATATTACCTATATTTCTTGTCTTTCAAGCACCGCTCATTGCACAAATGGAATGGTTTGCCCTCTAAGAACCATCACCTTACGGAAGTGAGTTCTTCGTTTGAATTTCAATTGGCCTTATGAACAAATCCTTTAAACCTTTATCATCAAGGACCTGCATAGCTTATAACGTAACCTGACAGTAGGACATGCTAAACTATAGTTTGATAGCCAGCTTAAAATGGAACCCATTTGCTTGAATCAAATTAGCTTATTTAATCCTATTATCTATTTCTTTGCCATCTCTTGAGATCCATGCTTAGCAATGATGCTTGGCTTGATGGGAATAAGATTTTACAAATATAAATCTAGAATGATGTCATTGAAACTGTCGCGTGAAATCCAAAAGTTTATTTTTAATTACAACACAACAATTACTAAATTCACGTCAACGTAAACGACAAATTAACAAAAATAATTAAGATTACCGGCTCACCTCCGGCTAATGAAATTTTTTTCTTAATTTCTTTACTTCATTCATGTATTATTATTGCTCAAGAAATTAAAATAAGCAGGTTATACTGAAAAAAATACTATAAAGGTGAATGAAAAAGATTATAATTTACTTAAGTCAGTGTAAGAATATATATTTTTAAATTGTTTGCTTATAATATTAGTATATAGGGTTATTTCTTTTTATTGAAAACCATAATGATCAACTCACAACATTATATATATAT
>NW_018165084.1:97485-131472 GCF_001263595.1 Phalaenopsis equestris
ATATATATATATATATATAATTTATTGACATTATAAATTAAGAAAAATACTTTATAATCTTGTCTGTCTATAAAAAAAGCTTATGGTAATTTATTTATGCAATATATTTTTAATTTTAATGTTTCAGATTTCCTTGACTTTTCTGGGTAAATTGGCTATGAATTAAGAAATAAACCACAAATGAATGAGAAATTATTTACTCCAACTATAACAGTCAAATCACAAATCATAACAAGTAGACTACTAACATCTGTTTGGGGCAGCTGCAGCTGTTTGAAGAATTAGCTATGAAATGCTACAGAAGGAACAACTTTTTAAAAAGTTTTAGTGACAATTACAAATTTATTTAAATTTTTAGAAGTCAAATTATAATTTTTCTGACAACCACCACATTTTAACAGTTCAGGTTGAAAATGCACTTTTCTAGCCCAAAAATTTCTAAAACCAACATGAAATCAATTTTTCAAACAAAACTATGGTAGCGGTTTGAAAAGCAAAGCTAGCTGAAAGTTATCCCAAATAAACCCTTAGTTGTGCAACCATTATTGACCATCAAAATGTCAAAGGTAGAGTTTATGTTTTAAGAAAATAAAATAAATGTCATGTGTGACATATGTCGCCACGTGGTATGATAATTTTGTAAATTTTGTGATTTTTCTTAACCGGTTGTTATTTTGTATTAAATTTTCAAAATAATATCTTAAAGACTCTCCTAAAACATAAAAATTAAAATGTTGTTTAGTATCATTTTTTATTTTTATAATTATTTTTATTTTATTTTGTTTATATTTTGATTCAAAGTAAAACAAGTTTGAAAATGTATAACATATTTAGTAGTTTTTAAAAACACTCGAAACATTTTTTTGGATGTTTTTAGTATTTTTAATAACAAACTAATTTGTTTAAGAAAAATAACACAAAAGATATGCTAAACAAATATATTTTCAAAACTAAAAATAAGCAGATCTACGACACAAAAGATATGTTTCCACCATCGAGCCAAAGAGAAGCTTGGCACATTCTTCCAATTCCAACCACTAAGGATTGACAAGCATTGCTTGCACAAACTGGTTGATTGCCATCTTGGTCCCAAGCCAAAAGTGCTTAGCTTAGTAGCCCAAAACTTTTCTTTCGCCTTCAACATTGTCATCTCACCATTCAAAGTTTTATTATCCTTCTAGGCGACTAACAACTTCTCTAATGTGCCATGCACCTTCTCCTTGACTTCCTCCAACTACCTCTCAGCAACCTCTGCCTGCTTGTTTAGCAGCCTTTGTTCATTCCTCCCCAAGCTTTGCCCTCTTCTAAGCCTCATATGACCTCCGCTCTGATGAAAATAGGAGTGCAGATTAGAAGTGTGAAGCCTCAAATGACATCAGCTAGTACTAATCAATAGATTGTCATAGGTTAAGAGATTATGCTCACGAATATATTATTCAAAGTTGTGGGACTAGAGGATGTCCTCAATTGTTGCATCATTTAGAGTTATAGCTGCAGAGTCAGAATATGAGTCACTATTCATATTAATGAAGGTGAATTGCACTTCCTTACTGATGTATACCTTTGTCCTCTGTAGTTTCACTTTCTTCTAAAATGCCCAATGTCCGTTCAGCATCTCGGTGCAGTGTCTCGGAAGAATTGCAACTACCAAAGAAATCATAGATTTTCTCTTAATTAGAGTCAACTTGCCAGTAGAAACTATCTAGATCACAATTGAAGAGTTGGAAATACAAAAAATAAGGTATGTGGCTTTGGTCCTCTCTATGGTGCACACAATTGACGCCCCATTGCTCGCTGCCTCTGCAGTTTCTAAGGAGTCATCTTTCCCTCACAGCTTCTTCTTATCAATCTGAGCAGTTTTATCAGCCTCTCATTTAGCTTCTTGGTTATCTGAATCTGCCCACAATGTCACTATCATCGAACAAAACCTATCCAGCTATAAAACCTGGTTAAGAACTACTGGCTCGGTGTATTGGTTAATGAGAGCTACCTTCCTTCAACCTTGTTCGCTTTTTTTTGGGCACTGGGATGGTTTGAATTCCCCAACCGTTGGAGGATGACCTAAGCAAGAAGCGCATCATCCAATCTCTGATCTTAATTTTCAATCCAAGCAACTAAAATTTGTAGGTCAAACAAAATTGTGCATAACCGTTTGAATTCACACAAAATAAGAACATATAAGAAAAAAGCTTCAATAACCATAGGATCCTAGCTCGGCGATGGTAGAGAACTTAGCTCATTGTGACAGTGATGTATTAGGCTTAATTTGGGTGAGGATATCTCCATAATGGTTGAAAATCACTCGCAGTTTGTGGCAATATGTTAGTTGCAAACCCCACTTGAACTGATCGCGATAGAAAATTAGATCCTCTCCGAACATGTTCATCACCCGATCATACCCTCCAATAGCTCGAAGATGTATGCGAGAGTCAAAGATAGAGATATCTTGTAACAGATTCATTTTCTTTGATGACAAAATTGACCTCTCAGTTGTTACAACTAATCTAAAAAATTGAGCCAAGTATTTGAGAGCCATCCAAATGAAGGAAAGGGGAGCATGAACCAACAAAAGGGCAAATGAAAGTTAGAGAGCAAAGTGCTAAATCTAACCCATAGCCTCTATATATTGGGTAACATGAACATAAACATCACAGAATCATAAATTGATTTTGAGAATGCGTCATTGCATCAAAAAAGAATTCAAGAAAAATAATAATAGAAATGAATATATTACAAATTAAACTCCAAATATTTTACAAGTGTTTCATATGTTGCTTCGACCGAGACAAGCCCTAGCCAAAGCGGTCTCTTATACAAAACCTCTCTTCCAAACATAAACCTATCTAAATAGTATGACTTAGCATAGATCCAAAACATGGAGCAGGTCTCTTGAACGTCCGGTGGCTCATGACATAAGACCACCAACCCCTCCCGCGACTTCTTTATCGCCTCCTCTTGCTACATCCCAATCATCCGAGCAAAGGAGTCATCCATCTTGTCCAGGCAGCAGACCAACCATCCAAGGGATATCTCGAGTCCATTGGTTGCCTCTATGTGGGCCTTAGGAGGGATGCTTGAGTGGTCAACCACATTCTCCTCACTCTTATGCAACATCAAGGCTGTCTCAACTGATCTGAGGTCAGGCCTTGATCGATATCCCCTGGAGGTGATTCGTCAATTGATATTGCCTTGGTTGCATAAAAAGTCAGTGTAAGAAAAGATAAAGAAATTTTAAGTTAGCTAGCAAGACGTAGTCTCATCATACCAATGAGTCAATCCAACTAAGACCACCAAAAAGACACATCTCTCTCATCAGATGAAAGAGGAGTGCTTGTAGTCCTCTGCCCCTAAGTTTCTCGTGCCTCATATGATGGAGCACCATCGGTTCTCTACATAGGTTGTTCAACCATCTAATCACGAGCATCAACAAGAGGTTGGGTCGATGGTCAGTGTTCAGATTGCCTAACCTGCTTATATCTTCTACATGATTCTTTCCCCATTGAGGACTTTGAAGTAGATCAAATGAGCCCACTTGATCTATTGGCTCATCAATCTTTCACTTCTTGGAGGAAGTTTCTTCTTCTGATTTTCTCTGTGGTCTTTTTTCTCCATTTGACCTCTTCTCTCCCTGAAATTTCTTCTTTGCCTCAAGGTAGGACTACGTTGCAAACAACCCAAAAGCAACCATCATCATTTTCCTTTTGAAGTTCTCATCCGAAGGTTTTTGAATGTTCGAGATGGAGATGTTTGGAAGACGATTAAATTTGGTATAGAAACACAGTAAATATGGTATGAAAAAGGAGTATTGTTATGCTCTATTTATGAGAATCATGGAAAAGAAAATTCAAAAAGTTCAATTATTAAAACTTTGATTATGACATAAATGATATTTATTTTTTGCATTTAATACTCTTATTCTTTTCGCAACTATCACTTTCAAGAAGTAAGAGATTCAGATAACAAAAATATGTATATCAGAAATGTGCTAGTACGAATCTCTAGGAGATCCAACTATTTAGGAGAACATAAAGTATAACTAACAAGTGCCCACTGATGGAAGACAAAAGAACCCACTTATTTGGCCAAATGCAACCCCATAGACTAGGGCTGGAGGTCGATCAGGCGTGGACCACCTAAACTAAGGACTAAGGTTAATTGAGTTGAACAAAGACATTGATTGTCCATCACTGCAACCTTACCCAAGAAAAGAGTTCAGTCTTTTTTCAAGTAAAGAGTTAAGTAACATCAGCAACCTCGAGGATGCCCCTAAGATTCCTCATCAGGAGCAAAGAATTATCAAAAACACAACCCACGAACATCCCGAAGGACTCCCTTATCAAGCAATGAGCTGCTTATCAGATTAATGTAATTCACCCTCTGTCTTATAACATAGTCTCTTTATGCTGAAAAGAGCTTCTTATTCAAGGATCAATGATCGATAGTCAAACTAGAACAATCGATTGGGGAAGCCAAGTCCATCGAGGTAGTCTTACAGACCCTAAGTCTATAAAGGCCAACTGACAACCCCAATTCAACACAGTCGAACAAGCATGGTTTGCCTAACCAAATTCCATTAAGTTCAGTAGACCGAGTCAGAGAGTACGAACCGTAAACCCATACAAATATAATACCTAAAATATCATGTATAGGGAAAAAGATATAACCTCACATATTGTATTCCCTCCTCTATAAATAGTTGAATCATTTTATGAGAAAGACTAATCGATAAAACCGTTTATTGTTCATTAATGAGTGTTTTTCTACCAGTCTCCATCTCTATCTCATGTCTGACACTCTATTCCTTGGGAGCAATTCAAGGTGAGATCAAGATTCAACATTTTTATAATTAATATTTAAGCATGCAAAGCAACACAAAACTACAATCTCTTTGCCAACAATTTCGCGCAACTTTCTAGCCTTCATATGCCATTATCAGGCCAGGTCACTATCCCTTATTCTTCACAACACCACCCAATTCCTTTGCAGCAGAAAACACCATTTCCCTTCTCCTATCTTTTATTTTGTATTATTCTCCCATTTCTCTTCATTTACATCACAGAGTGCCCCTACTTCCGCGCTGATGCTTACAGCAAAATTACAATATAACACGTCTACTAATGTTCAAAACATCTAAACAAAAAAAATTGGCAAGGCATAAACATTACTCTGATTGCGAAATCATCCCCGATCCATATAAATTGAGACAACCAACATCACATTCAAGCCAACCAGTCAGTGAAACAACAAGACTTGTAAATTTAATCTAGTCCAGGCATGGCTCGTGCAGCAGCGGTGACAACGATAGCAATAGTAGTGGCAATGACAATGGTGGCTAGAACGCCGAGGGAGGTGACAGCAATGACTTGCGCGGAGGTGGACTTCGATTTGCTGCCATGCCTGAGCTATATAAGAAACGGTGGGGACGTGCCGTCGGATTGCTGCAATGGACTAAGCGGCCTGGTAAATGCGGCGAAGACGACGGACGACCGTCGCACCGCCTGCAACTGCCTCAAGTCTTTGGCTTCGGGTGCATCAAATGATGAGCTCAGCCGTGCCGCTGTTATCCCGGACAAGTGTGGCATTCCTCTCCCTTACAAGTTCAGCCCATCCACAGACTGCTCCAAGTAATTAAATAATTAATCTTTCTGTTGCACGCATCTCTGGTACTATTAATTGCTTGTTTTATTTGGATTGATTTGACGACTTTTTGACAATGGTTTGATGTTGCAGGATCAACTAAGAGCAGGCTTGCAATGTTTTTTGTGTGTATGAAAGAATCTGGCTGAATCTCACTTGGACCGACGGGTGCAAAGCTTAAACAAGTCAAGATATTTATTTTACATGTATATTGGGAATTACTGCTATTCGTGTATGCTTTGGGATTTTGTGAATGTGTGTTTGATCTTAAAAATTATGGATTGAAATATATTCTTGTTTTCACATAGTGTGAATTGTTTTGTTGACCTGGATCAAACGTTGTTGTGTCGTCAATATATTTTTTATTTAACACAAATCTCGATGCATTTATATGAAGGATTTTTAAAAATCAAATTTAAGATCATTTGGACCCTAATTTCAGTAAGCTTACACTTAAACTGATCATCTCAATAGAAAGAGCCCAATGATACCAAAATTGATTATAACTGGGTCAAATCAAGCCTAGATCAAACCATTAAAGCACATATCAACACATTGGATATCAATGTTTATCAATATGGGTCGTCCCATCAGATGTATGAAAAAATTATTTATCAAAAGATCAAAACGTGTCTCCCCCTACAGGCTATAAATAGATCCCCTCTCTTCACTTTAGGGGAAGAAAGAAGAGGAATTCAAAAACCTGCTCTGTACTGAAGGTCATGTGATTACTTCACCCTCCATAGCCATAGACTATCGTTGACCACTATCGACTTCCATTGGTTTATGTTTTCAACCTTCTACCACCAATGACCTCTGCTCTCAAACAACGTATTCCAAATATGTCTATAACATATAACGCATGTATTGAAAACCTAGGATAACTTTTGGAGTCCTTAACCGACAACCACCATCGACCATCATTGGTCGTTACCACTTGCCATCAACGACTCCCGACGACAACTGATTGCAACCATCATAGCCAAAATATGGTAGTTGTTCCTAAGACTTGTACTTTTTTTATATTGTATAGAGATAAAAGCTGTGTTCATGAAAAAATTATAACCCTGTTCTCCTTGAGAGGAGTCCAATCACCAAATATGAGCTATGTGGCCAACTATAACTTTCAAAATTTTCAACTACAGCAACAATGGATGACTGTTGCTCTTGTAGTCACTGACCATGGCCTTTGTGACCAACTACTGCTATCTAAACTTCCAACTACGACCTATGCAGCCAACTAAATATATTGTAGCTACTTATTACCATATTTTTGGCTACCTACTACTATTTTAGTTTTTAACTACAATCTTTGCGGGCTGCCACTACAGCCACCAATTAAAACCTTTGTGGCCAACTACATTACAGTCTTCAATTACGACCTCTATAGCCAATTACTGCTATTGTAGCCATTAACTACACCCTTTATAGACAACTTCTTCCTTTGTATCAACCAATTATGACATTTGTGGCTAATTAATTTTGTTATAAGTAAAGACCACAGTAATCGCAGTTGAATCATCACTATTATAACTAAACTAATGTTGTACAACTATAAATATCAACTTTGTAATTTCACCTTCTCTAATTCAAGAAAAAAGTGCACTCATGTACTTATAAGTAAATAGTGGATTACTTTGACTGCACTAGGCCCCATAATTTTTTTTCTTTCCTGAATTTTTCCACGCAAAAATTCTAGTGTTCCCTATGACTACTTTTCATTTATCAATTTGTATGTTGGATCTTCTTGTAATGTAAAAATATTAAAATATCACTCTACCATTGTAAGCATTCCAACACACAATAATTTGACTCCATCTATGAGAAACAAAGTCTCATTTATAAATTCCAAACTTCTACAATGACTAACAAACATAATACATGAGATTTTTACTATAATACTTGTCATTTCATGACACAGTCTTGAGTCTATAATACCAACCTCATTTGCACCTCTTAATAATAGTGTACAAAGATGGGACGAGTCTCGAAATGAGGTCCTCCAACTTTTATGAAGACTCCACAATTGAAGGTTGTGCATGTTGGAGGGGCACAACTACCTAAAAATACATTTATTAGAGGTATACAATTAGCACACCCTCCACACACTGAAGTTCCTCTCAAGCAAGTTGACCAGTAGGCTTGCATGGGCGCATGCATTCTCCCGCACTCCTAAACACTGCTAGCACTACACATCTATCCTTTATATTCAAGCCTAGCTGCAAACTTTCAATATGTGTTGATAACTTAGGTCTACCTGATTATGTAATCCATGATGAGTTATGATATCTAGTGTAAGAAGAGTTCCCTCTAAGGTATAGAAGTCATTTCTCTGCTTGGTGTAGCTCTCAAGAGTTTCCTTATTTAGCTGAGATCGTCCTTCAATACCCTGTTCAAATAGAGTTCAAGCTTTAAAGAATTGATACTTATGATAGGCATCTAACTAGTATGAACTCTTTGATTATTATAGAATAATCATATAGCAAGATTTTTTCATGCTCCTTTGACAATTTTTCCTACTGCTCATAAAGGTTAAGTGCAAACTACATTTTATTCATTCTCAGGATGGATCATTCATACATATGATGAACTTGATAATATGATTGTGAAGTAATTCATCGTAAATCAATATGTATTTAAAGACTTCTCTATCATCTTTAGAATTTATCAAAGTGATAGAAATTCACTAAAAGATTATTTATGTCGCATTCTTCATTGAGGGGGCAACCTTCACTGCAATCTCCAAATGTCATTCATGTCAACATTCGATGGCATATTGTGGTGTGACAGTCTTCATGAATTTCATCAATTTTATGCGAATTAGTTGTAGAATACAAGGCAACCTTTACTACAGCCTCAAAAGTTCCTTCACGTCAATGTTCTGGGGACATTTATGATGAGTAGTCTTCCTATATTTTATTCAAACATGAGGTTTATGTGAACTAATTCTAAGATGGGGGTAACTTTCACCATAATTTTAAGTGGACATTCGTTTCAACATCTAAAAATTGACCATAAGATAAACTATTGATAGGAGATGTTCAATTAGAATGTTCTCTCTACTCACTCATCATATTGAAGTTTCTCCCCAACCATAACAAGATGCTAACCTTCTCAAAATTGGATACATTAACTGCTTTATACAACATACCCAAACTTATTTAGGCAATACCCTTATTAGAGGGTGGTAAATCAACTAAGCAATAAGAAATAAATTATCATATGTCATTCTTGAATATGACTATAATCTTATTTCCAAGAAGATGTACAACCCATATCGGCATACACCCCAGATTTGAGAAACATAAAATATTTTTGTCACCTCATTCTAGACTTAATCGATCCCATTGGGCCTCGATTTGATCTCTTCCATAATAAATTAAGGTCATAGAGTGACTGCTATCGTCTAACAAAACAGCCTTGCATATGTAAAAAATTCTTGGTAGATTCTAATAAAACTCTTCCATAATGGTCTATGTTCATCGAATGATTGTTCCACTAAAACTAAATAGCTTCACATAGACCCAAAATATTTGGTGGACTATAATTAACCACTTTCATAATATGCTATGATTGTCAGGCATTACTACACTCTGTCTAAATCTTGGATAGATAAAAAATTCTTGGTCGATTCCATCCAACCTATTTCATAAACAGTTGTCAACCATCAATCAACTATTATGCTCCAATTAAATATCCAAAGATAGGTCAAAAATCCTTGGTGGATTATAATCCACCACTTCCATAATGGTCCACCATGATGGAGTGATGGCTACGGCCAAACTAAATAACCTCATATTGATAAAAAAATATTTATAAATTTCATCTGACTTCTTCCAATACAGGTTATAGTTCTCCAGCTGATGTTTTAACTAGCAACCTAGGATAGGTCTAACATGCTTAGTGTGTTTCAGTTTGACTTTGTCCATATAGGTTAACACCATAAAATATTTTTTCAATAAAATAACCATGAATGGGTCTTTATATCCTTGGTGGATCTTCATGACTTCTTATTTATAAATAATCTCAGATTGTTCTAGCATCCTTGGGAGATCATTCTTGGCTTCTTATATATAAATGACCACAAATTGGTCAAACAAACTTGGTAAATTATTCATAGAAATTACCTCAAATTAGTTGAGTATCTTCTTATTTGTAAATGATCACAGATCACTCAAACATCATATGTGGATTATTCATGGATTTTCTTATAGAATTAAACTTTAATTGATCAAGTATCCTTGGTGGATTAATCATACAAATGACCTTAAATCAGTTGAACATCCTTGATTAGTTATTTGTGCTTTCTTATTTACTGAATAGTCTCACATCGGTCAAACATATTTGGTGGATTATTCTTGACTGTCTATATACAAATAATTACTAATTGGTCAAATATATTTGGTAGATTACATATGACATTATCCACACATGTTAATGTCATCAAACAATTCTAATAGAATAACTTATGGCAGGTCTAATATTTCTGGTGGATTTCATTCAAGTTTGCCCGCAAAATTCTAAAATTTGGTAATATTCAACTTGTTCATCTACATGAATTAAGTAGCATCCAACCTAAAATTACACCGCAACATAACCAATGAAATAATACCTATTCCAATCACATAATAGCCAACAAAAAATAGAAAGTCTACATTAAACAAACAAAAAGTTGTAAAGACAAACACAATGTTGCTAAGTAAAAATGCTACATCAAGCGAACGAAGAGCTTTGTTGTTAAACACACTGACACAAAATAGAAATACTATAGCAAGCTAATGGAAATAAAATACTAATCAACATCATTATCTTTCTCCCCTTGTCAGGCATGTTCTTCGGTAAGTTAGTTTAGCCTCTTCCCCTAATAAGTAAGAAGAAGGATCTTCAGACGCCTTGCTGGTAGATATCTCATTAATGTCAATTCTTGTTTGATGGTACATTAGGTGAAACCCTTTCTAGAAGCCTCAAATGAATTATGTGTCTACACATTGAGTTTGCAATTTTTTGTTCTCCTCTTCAAGAGCCAAAAATTTTGCTTGAAATTTTTCAAATTCTTAGTACTTTGACTAAGATTAGCTCTTATCATCACCTACACTTTTGTAGTCTTCTTCAAGTCTCTGCTTTGCAAAGAGAGAAAATTTACCATAGTAGAAAAATTAGTTTATCACTCTATTAGCTGATCTCTTAAGGATAATATCTATTTTGGATTGGCATTATACATTTGTTTATATTCGACTTAAAGATATTTGATCTTCAAAAACTCTATGTTCCAATCCCATATGGAAATATCCAAATGAAGCTTCAAATCCATACCATACATTTACTAAAGAGGATAACTATATGTTAAACATGGAAAAAATATAGTATAAAATAAAAGAGATTTAAAGGTGATTACATTTTCTTTAGCTCGTGAAATTCTCCTGCATGTGTGATTCAACACTTCTTCAGGAATACTAATTCTTAATGAATTCATCAAAAAAAATTGATACTTATGATGCTTTCCCGGATTCCTCCTTAGCTTGCTTTGACCAGCTCAACATCACAAAGGGGGATTAACTTATAAGAATGGAGAGGCAAATTTTGCAAAAATATTTTTGTCACATATTTGTGAGGGTAACATACCTTACTTTGAAGATCTTCAATATTTCAAAATCACAGGATCCTGAATATGTACCCTTCCACAGTATGAAGAGCAAAGGGTAGCTTCTTTAATTCTTTATTTTTTTCACAAAGACCCCAATCATTTTTTTTACAAAGTAGAATCAACTAGCAAAATTTAATGGAGCATCCCTTGTTTGAAATTTCAATCATTCCATATTCTAAGTGATATGATTGTATACATTAGATACGAACTTGCCCATATTCTCCACCATCTCCAAAGAAAAACGTTGCATTATAATCCTTGTAGAGGACAGTTAACCTAATAATGATTGTTATAGCCTAACAAGAAAGCTCGGAAAGATGCACTCCACATGTTGATAAAATACTAACTAGCTTAAGAGCAGGTCAAAACCAAAGCCTAGCATACAACTTCACCCCATAAACTATAATATAATTAAGATGAGGTAAAGTAGCTTGATCAAATGGACAAATAGAATTAACCAACATGTCATCAGAATGTTAAATTTTTTAAATTAAATGTGTCAACCCATCCTCAATATTTGTATACAATGTTTCATTGTGATTTTGAACATTTTATGGCCTTCGGGGGGTTTGTATTCTCTAGACATCACAACCTTGAATAAAAATCAAGCATGGAGATTCTTCTTTTTAATGGAACAATAAAATACTTTGGGGAAGGCAATAACAACCTATGTTGGGGAGGAAAGAGCAGCTTGTGCCGGAGAAGGCAACAACAACCTATATCAGAGAGGTAACTATAGCCTACCTAAAAAAATTAGCAACATCATAGGTCAAAAATAATAACAACAAGCAACATCAGTGTAGGCAACAATAGCCTTGTCGGTCGCCAAATTAGAAGTTGTCGGTCGCCGAAATGGATATCCCAACGCTTGGTTTAATTTAATATATGTATATATATAATTTTGAAAAAAAATAGTACTTTAAGTTTTGAAAATACAAGACCGAACTGATTTCATATCTTTAGTAGTTTAAATAAATGAGCCTAACACCGCAAGCAATACACCTATCCCGAAGGGTAACACACTACTTGTTGGCGAGGCTTGATTAAATAAACTAAAGAATTTATGACATTCATTTAGGTCTGCGAAAAAATATTTTTTATGTTGACCAACAAGTTCCCCTATTTAATATATAAAATTAAATAAGGTTTATATTAAGCTAGGTTCTTAAAGTTTTCTATAAAGGCAAGCACCTATAGTTAATTACATCTTAGATAATCGAAGTCACCTAAGAAAACTCTCAATTTAGACCACGGAATATTTTCTTCAAAGAATTCAAAGGGATAGAACTTTTCAAAAGATCAGACAAAGAGGTGTGAAATAGAAATGACTCAAACTTGGAACATTATTATGGAATCCAAAGAGAAAAAGAACCAGGGGTTGTCACAGATCCTGAGGAGAACCTCAGTGAGTTCCCAAACTATCCTATGATTCAGCTTCAATTTCGAGAGAATTAATTAAATGTTACATCTTACCAATTTTATTCATTAGGGCTTACATTTATGCGAGACGTCGCACAAATGGCCTATAAGATGTGAGGGTTTAGATTGTGACGAGCCACAACCTCAGAATCCTAAAACCAGAATCCTAAAACACTCAGAATCCTAAAACAAGTTAGGGCTTAAATTGTATTGCAGAGCTATACAAAGGCCTAAAGATGAGTTGATGATTTATGTCGCACTAGACGGACAACCTCAAAATCTTATGACTTGCTATATAATTCTCAGGAAAAGATGTGTTGTTGTAGCTCCTCATGTTGTTATAGATCTTCATGTTGTAGAAGGCTGCCCACAAAGTTAGCTCCAAGCTCCTCTGCTAAGTGGCAGTCCTCATAAAGTCTAAGGTTTAAAGGTTTAAATAACAACTTGAAGATATATCTGTAGCGGGGGGGGGGAGGGGGGGGGGGGGTTAAAGTTGATTAGAGTGACACCATTTAGGATTCCACAGTTCCTTCATTATGGTATCACTATTTTCTTTTGAATTTACTTAGCTTAAAGAAGTTATTACACTCATTTAAACCGGGGAGGTCTTGTTAGCAACCGTGGGTTACCTCATCCTAGGGACTTCCGTAAATTCAAAATGGCGTTTTAAGTTCAGCGATATTTCAAAGGATTTATGGTTACCTTTGAAAAAAAATTGTTTAGTAGATTTTTGAAAATGTTGATTAATTTTTTTAAATGGTTTTGATTTTTGCAAATAAAGTAAAGTGCACAACCAAGCAGTTATAATGTTTTGCATCAAAAGTAGATTGGAGAAAGTAAAATGACAGAAACTAAATAACACTATAAAAGCGTACTTGTCATCTTCTAGGCATTCCCGCTGAAAGATTAGTTTTTGCAACATGTATATAATTTTGCAAAAAAATAAATAAATTGTAAGAGTAGATGAAGGCGTAGCTAACAAATCCTCAAACTATGACTCAGTGAGTCCCGAAAGATCTTAATTGATGATTTTCTAGAACAAAATATAACAAGTTCAAATTGTCCTTCAAAATATCCAAGAGATTTCAAATTGTTCGGGGAATGACCCTGAACTACTTAAAAGATCTCTTGAAGCTTTTCGAGTTCATTTTAAACTTATCATATTGTTCTATTAATCATCTCAAGGTTGAAATTGAAATTACCCCATATTTAGTGAACATTGACATTTCAATTATCCCGAGGACATGGTACTCAATTAATTAGTTGATACTTCACTTAAGAGTTATGTAGGTGGATGCCCCTAAGGCAAGTTTAAGTCATTAAAGGTTTTGTACCTAGCACTAAAGTTGGGCTTGTAGTGTTTAGAGGTGTTTATCATCAATCATGTTACCACCATTGTTTATCATCAATCATGTTACCTTTTCTAAATCTTATCAAATAAGTTTAAATATCAAGCCTAGATCACTACCAAGCTTTTAACAATCTCAATAGGAGAATTTGCAATTATTAAAATTTTTAACTTAAGTGATATGTACTCTTAATGAAAGATCATAATATCATCAATTGTTGGCTTAAAATAAGTGAATTATCATCTTCGAATTATCATCTTCCTAGTTATCATCTTCCTAGCTTAAGCCCATCACTTCAGAATCATTTGATTTCGATTAACTTCCAAATCTTGATAATTTAGAAAATTACAATTTTACTCTTATCATGGAAAGGTGATAAATTGGTTTCTAACTTTTAACCATTATGTTTCAATCATCCAAAAGTGCTCATTAAGATCAAAATTACTCATTTTTCCTTTTGGTTAATCCTAAATTTTGATTCAGGCACTAAAATCTAAAATTTCAATTTTGCCCTCGGGACTCTCCACTTCATAACTTATTAAGCATAATTCAAATGACTTTGAAAACTTTAGAGTACCCTATTCATGGGTTAATAGAAACATCAGAGGAGAAAATGTGATTTTTCTAATTTTAATTTAATTTAAATAACTATTTTAACTTAGAAAATAGGATTTTCAATACTATTTTATTTAATCAATCAAAATAAACTTTTTGTTTATGGAAAAATTATTAGAAGTTCACCTAGGTTAGAGAAACACTTAGCCAAAATTCTATGATTTAAGTAAATAGAAAATATGTTTTAATCACAAAAATTATTTTTTATTTTTTTTTATTAAATCTCTCTTAGTCCAGAGAACTCAGAGACATAAATTTCATATTTTTTTTTATTTTTTTATTTATTATAATTATTTTAATGGGAAAATAAGGAAAATACAATTTTAAGCCTTTTAAAATTTATTTTTAAGTTAGAAAATTTGAGAAAAATATTTCAATGAGTCAAGTGACTAGGAAACATTTAGAAACATTTTGAACTATTTTTTGTATTTTTGAAATTTTTAATTATTTAAAATTTAAAATATAGTTTAAAAATGAAATATTTTCTCAAAAATAATTTTTATTTTTCCTAAGTACCTCTGATCACAAGGAACTCAAAAAGACACTTTTTATAATTTTCCTAGGTGTATTTAATTTAATATAATTATTTTTATACAAAAATACAATTTCTCTCATAAAATCAACTTAAGAACTTAAACTTAATCAAATATTTTTCAAATTTTTGCAGTGAGTCAATATGATTTTTCTACACAATGTGAAATTAATTTAATAATTTTTGAATAATATTTAATTTAAATAAATTAATACAAGTTTTAAACATTTAAAACCTAGAGGATACAATACCTTGGTTGTTTCAATTTCCCAATGAGTTTACTTGATTGTTCCCCCATTGTTGATTACTACCACCTGAATTATTGTTCCAGTTAAATTTAGGATGATTCTTCCAACCTGGGTTATAATAAATTGAATATGGCATATTCTGCTTGTTGTTTATGACATTCAAAGTCTCCAATGATACTTGAGAATCTACCATTTGGCTTAATGAATTCTCTTCAATCATGGAAATTGGTTGAGAAAAATTCATTCCAAATTGGGTCAACTTCCTGTCAACTTCATTGAAATTGCAGCAACTTGATTTGCTAACATAGCAAAAACATCAGTTTCATTAATATTGATTACTTTCTTGAGATTTACCCTTTTAGAAGGTCATTGAAAATTATTTGTAGTCATTTCTTCAATTAAAGCATAAGCGTCATGAAATGGTTTTGACATCAATGAATCACCAACAGCGGCATCGATAATAGATTTAAGAGATCCAGCTAATCTATTATAAATGTTTGATTAACTAATCTGGTATAATATGGTGTGGACACTTTCTTAAGAGTTCTTTAAATCATTATCATGCTTCATAAATAGATTCCCCTTCAAATTGACAAAAATAAGTAATATCATTTCTAAGCTTCGTTGTTTTTTATGGTGGAAAATATTTCACATGAAATTTCTGTGCTAAATCACTCCAAGTTCTGATAGATCCAGGTGATAACGAATGTAACCATATCATAGCTTTATCCCTCTGTGAGAAAAGAAGTAATCTAAGTCTTATAGCATCATCTGATACTCCATCATATTTAAATGTAGCACACAATTCTACAAAATTGGTAAGATGTAAATTTGGATCTTCGGTTGGTGCTCCCTCAACTTGATTATTTGATACCATCTGAATAATAACAGGTTTAAGTTCAAATGAATTAGCTACTACAACGGGTTTTTTAATACTACAATGAAGTTCATCCACTGTAGAGTTTGCATAATCTCTTAAAGGTCTAAATTCTTCAATATTTTGATTATTTTGATTTGCCCTTTCTTGAAATTTTTTAATTTTAATTTTTTTAAATTTTTCTAATAGTTTTTTCTAATTCAGAATAGTAAGACACAAGACCTGTGGAACCTGAACTACACATACATCTCTATAAAATACATATTAAATAAAATAAAATAAAATAAAAACACACAAACAAGAACTTAATATATAAAAACAACACTACAATATTCCTATAATAAATCTTAAACTATAATAAATCTTAAAGTTTAAATCTTAAAGTTTAAATAAAACTTTATGAAAATAGAAATTTTTGCTTTCTAAAAACTCTTTTGAAAATTTTACAAATTTTTGTAATGAATCTCCCCAGCAACGACGCCACCGACTTTCTATATAGATGTAAAATGCTATGTATGTGATTATATGTTTAATTTTCTTAATAGTTATTCTTAATTTGCAATAAAGCCAAGAACTTGATCCAAAGCAAAAGCTAAGTAAGTTTTCCATTATGAAACAAATAAGAATACAATTATAATAGTTAAATATGGGATACTACATAAGTATACATATCATTATCAAGTAATATGGGACTTTTTGATTAAGCCCCAAATATTGAACCCACGGGGAGATTAACAATATGCACTTTAGAAAACTAGGAAGTTTAGATGAAAAAATTCTACTTTGCAAAATATTCTTACTTAAACTTAAGTGGCTATAATAGAAATGAAAATTTTATTTTTTTTTTTATAAATTTTGATTTTTGAAAATAAAGTAAGCAACTAATTAACTTAACTAAATATTTGTAAGATGAAGGCTATATAAATAAAATATATTTTTCCTTAACATGAATCAGTAATTAGTATAAAAAATTGGTTGTGGAAGTATGTTCTGTTGTGAAAGTATTCAAATTTTATTATGCCAAATAGAAGCAATAATATTCTTTACCATTACTAGAGAGGCTGTAAAGAGCATTGTTAATCTATAGTTTGAATAGTCTTGAAGACAGGTAAGGTAATGAAGATACTAGCTCTCACTCTAGAGTTCCCTCTTCTCCCTCCACCTGGGACCTACCAACCTAAAATTATAAATCAAATTGGGGGCTTTAGCTTGTCACTCTAAAGTCCTCTAATTCTACACCATTAAAAAGTTTATTTCTCTATTTATTTGCACTCAACCCCATGAACTACATTCTCATTCATGAAATCAATATGTGATTCTAACCATTTTTTGACTGATACAATACCATCTCGGATCTTACATATTCACATAACAAGTAATAACATCTTAATTGGCCAAATCAAGAAGTAAACAAAGTGCAAGATTTCAAATCATCACAATTTCTTCCAACATTGAAGTCTAATACTTCACACAACTTCCTTTAAATACTTATTCACTTATCATTTTAAGGAAAAAAATAAAGAAAATTACTTAGAATCCATGGAGAAAACACAACCATACATGAGTTTAAAAGTAGAAATCATGCACACAAACAAGAAATCTAGATTAAAACGAAGTGTAGTCATAAAAGTGTAGTCATAAAAAAAAATAAACACTTATCTCAAATTCTCTCCACAAAATGTCTTGAAGTTCTTTTAAATTCTATTTCTTCACTCACAATACAAACTAAAACTCAAAATAAAAAGAAAGTGGTAGGCGGCGATGGGGCGGCGATGGGCGGCGGCGGCGGTTACTTGGATGGATGATGGCTGTAAAATCTGATGGGTGATTGGCCTCTTTTCTTGATGATTCAAGTCTTCTGTAATAAAAAAATCCAAAAAGTGCAGGTTGCATCAAACACCTCTTAAAAAATTTGTCTAAATTCAATAAATCATCAAATAACTACTTCTGGCGCTTAAGCGTCAGTCTTGGGCGCTTATGCGTCAATCCTGGGCGCTTATGCACCCCAGTTCATTTTTGCTCCAAATTTAACCTTTTTTTACTTATTTTACCATTTTTCATCAATTTGATTGCACATGAAAGAAAAACACACAAATACCTTTTCTTAAAGCACAATGTCTCAAAAATAAGTACAAAAATGTGTATAAAAACACTATATATTTTAGGTGTATCAGGTACCCAGCCGTACTCCCATACAAATATAATACATAAAATATCATGTATATAGACAAAGATGTAACCTCACATATTATATTCCCTTCTCTATAAATAGGTGAATCATATTATGAGAAAAAACTAATAGGTAAAACTAATTATTGTTCATTAATGAGCATTTCTCTATTTATCTCTGTCTCTTTTATATCTTACATTTTATTTCTTGGGTGTGATTCACAATGAGATCAAGATTCGTCATTTTTATAATTATTATTTAAGCATGCAAAGCAACACAAACTTCAATCTCTTTGCCAACAATTTCGCGCAACTTTCTAGCCTTCATATGCCAATATTAGGCCAGGTCGCTATCGCTTATTGTTCACAACAACCAATTCCTTTGCCGCAGAAAACACCATTTCCCTTCTCCTATTTTTTTATTTTAAAATTTTCAACCTTTTCTCTTCATTTACGTCACAGAGTGCCCCTCCTTCCGCGCTGATGCTTACAACAGAAATACAATATAATACGTCTAATAATGTTCAAAACAAGCCAAATAAAGAAATTGGCAAGGCTCCACGATACGTATAAATTGAGACAAGCAACATCACATTCAAGCCAACCGATCAGTGAAACAACAACTCCTATAAATTTAATTTAGTTCAGGCATGACTCGTGCAACAGTGCTGAAAAAGATAGCAATAGTAGTGGCAATGACAATGGTAGCCAGAGCGCCCAAGGAGGTAACCGCAATGACTGCAAATGTGGCATTCCCCTCCCTTACAAGCTCAGCTCCTCAACAGACTGCTCCCAAGTAATAAAATAATTCTTTTTTTCTGTTGCCTGCATCTCTCGAGCCGAGCTAGGGCTGTTAAAAAAGTTTGTTGTTCACAAATAGTTCGTGTTTGGTTCGCGAGAGAGTTCGTGTTCGATTCGTTCGATAAACAAACAAGATGAATACAAGTAATTTCTTTCGTTCGGTTTATTAAACGAACCAAACACGAACAATGAACAGTGATGTGTTCCTTCATGTTTGATTCGTTATTGTTCGAAATATAAAATAATTTAAAATAGTTATATATAGAAAATTTAGGATATTTTAAAAATAAGTATATGTTATAAAGCTTTATGATATTTTAAATAATTAAATCTTATAAATTATAGTATATAATAAATTATATATAACAATAATAACATATTAGTATTAGTTATATTAATATAAATATTATAATATTTTAGCAATTCAAATATACAAACAAATCTTAATATTTTCGAACAATTCAAACATTTCGAACAAATCAAATAATACGAACAATTCAAACATTTCAAACAATTCAAATTTATTTCAAACAAATTAAACCGAACACGAACAACAGGTTTAAACGAACAATTTCGAACACGAGCCTATTTCAAACACAATTAATTTCAAACGAATTGAAGACAAACACGAGTTTTATTTGTTCGTGTTCCGTTAGTTTACACCTCTATCTCGAGCTATTAATTGTTTGTTTCATTTGAACTGATTGAACGACCTTTCGGCGATGCTTTGATGTTGCAAGATCAACTAAGAGGAGGCTTGCATCGTGTTGTGTGTGTATATAGATATATGAAAGAATCTGGTTGAATCTCACTTGGTCCGACGTGTGACAATACAAGATATGTATTTTACATGTAAATTGTGAATTACTACTATTCATGTATGCTTTGGGATTTCGTGAATGTGGGTTTGATCTTAAAAAGTATGGATTAAAATATATTCCTGTTTCCACATAACGTGAATGGTTTTGTTGACCTGTATCAAAAGTTGTTGTCATCAAAATTTTTAATATTTAACACAAAGCTCAATGCATTTATATGAAGGATTTTTAAAAATAAAATTTAAGATCATCTGTGCCTTAATTTCAAAAAGTTTATACTTAAACTGATTGTCTCGATAAGAAGAACCAAATGATACTAAAATTGATTCTAATTGGATTAAATTAAGCCCAGATCAAACCATTAAAGCACATATCAAGGCATTGTATATCAATGATGATCAGTATGGGTCGTCTGATCAGATGGTTAAAGAAGTTATTTATCAAAAGATCAAAATGTGTCTCCCCTTAGAGGCTATAAATAGATCCCCTCTCTTCACTTGAGAGGGAGGAAGAAGAGGAATTAAAAAACGTGAAGGTCGAGCGATAACTTCACCCTCCATAGCCACAGACCGTTGTCGATCACTGTCGGTTGTCATTGGTTTCTGTTTTCAACCTTCTACCACCAACGACCTCTGCTCTCAAACATTGTATCCCACATACGTCTATAACATATAACACATGTACTGAAAACCTTAGGATAACTTTTAGCTAGCCAACAACCACCATCGGCCATCGTTGGTTGTTACCACTTGCCATCGGCGACCCCCAACGACAACTGGTTGTGACCATTATAGCCAAAATATGGCGATTATTCCTAAGACTTGTATTTGTTTATGTTGTATAAAGATAAAAGTAGTGTTCAATATAAAATTATAACCTTGTTCTCCTTAAGAAGAGTCCAATCACCAAATATGAGCTATGTGACCAACTATGACTTTCAAAATTTTCAACTACAACAACAAAGACTGACTGTTGCTCTTGCAGCTAGAGCTGTCAAAAAAGCTTGTTGTTCGTGAACAGTTCGTATTCGGTTCGTCAATGCGTTCGTGTTCGATTTGTTCGATAAGTAAATGAGAGGAACGTGAATAATTTTTTTTTGTTCGGTTAGTTAAACGAACAAAACACGAACAGTGATGCGTTCGTTCATGTTCGAATCATTATTGTTCGAAATATAAAATAATTTAAAATAATTATATATAAAAAAATTATGATATTTTAAAAAATTAAATTTTATAAATTATAATATATAATAAATTAATAATAATATATTAATGTACTATATTAATAGTATACTAATATAAACATTGAATATATATATATATAATATAAATTATATAATTAATATAATATATTATTTATATATATTAATATTGAGGATGTCAAACTGACTCGTCGTTCGCGAACACACAAACAGTGACTTCACGAACAATTTCAAACAAGAGTTTATTTCAAACAAATTAAATTTCAAACAAACCGAACACGAACACAAACTCTGTTCGTTCGTGTTTAGTTCGTTTACACCCCTACTTACAGCTACTGACTGTGGCTTTGGTGACCAACTACTGCTATCTAAACTTCAAACTACAGCCTATGTGACCAACTACATCTATTGTAGCTACTAACCACGATTGTTATGGCTAACTATTACTATTTTAGTTTTTAACTACAATCTTTATGGGCCGCCACTACAACCACTAATTAAGACCTTTGTGACCAACTATATTATAGTCTTCAATTAAGACCTTTTTGACCAATTACTGCTTTTGTAGCCATTAACTACACCCTCCATAGTAATTGTAGTTGAATCATCAATATTATAACTGAACTAATATTGTACAACTATGACTATCAACTTTGTAATTCTATCTTCTCTAATTCAAGAAAAAAGTGGACGTATATACTTATAAGTAAATAGTGGATTACTTTGACTGCGCTATGCCTCGTAATTTTTTTTCTTTCCTGAATTTTTCCACTAAAAAATTTCTTGTAATGTAAAAATATTAAAATATCACTCTACCATTGTAAGCTTTCCAACACACAATAATTTTGCACCATCTATGAGAAACATAGTCTCATTTATAGAATTCTACACTTCTTCAATGACTAACAAACCTAATACATGAGCTTTTTACTATAATACTTGTCATTTCATGACACATTCTTGAAGTCAAGAATGCCAAACTCTGCACCTCTTAATAATCGTGTACAAGATGGGAGGAGTCTCAAAGTGAGATCCTCCAACTTTTATGAAGGCTCCACAATTGAAGGTTATGCCTGCTGAAGGGCACAATTACCTCAAAATCCATTGATTAGAGGTGCACAATTAACACATCCTCCACACACTGAAGTTCCTCTCAAGCAAGCTGACCAGCAGGCTTGCATGGGCGCATGCATCCTCCCGTGCTCCTAAATAATGCTAGCACTACACATCTATCCTTTATAGCTAAGCCTAGCTGCAAACCTTTAATATGTGTTGATAGCTTAGGTCTACCTGATCATGTAATCCATGATGAGTTGTGATATCTAGTGTAAGAAGAGTTCCCTCTAAGGGATAGAAGTCATTTATCTTCTTGGTGTAGCTCTCAAGCGTCACCTTATTTGGCTGAGATCATCCTTCACTACCCTGTTATAATATGGTTCAAGCTTCTAAGCATTGATACTTATGATAGGCATCTAACTTGCAGGAACACTTTGATCATTATAGAATCATCATATAGCAAGCTTCTTTCATGCTCCGTTGACAATTTTTCCTACTGTTCATAAAGGCCAAGTGCAGACTCATTTTATTCATTGTTAAGATGGATCATTCATACATATGATGAACTTGCTAATATGATTGTGAAATACTTCATCGTAAATCAATATCTATTTAAAGACCTCTCTATCATCTTTAGAATTCATCAAAGTGATAGAAAGTCACTAAAAGATTATTTCTGAAGCATTCTTCATTGAGGGGGCAACCTTCACTGCAATCTTAAAAAGTCATTCATGTCAACATCCTATGCCAGATTGTGGTGTGATAGTCTTCATGCATTTCATTAATTTTATGAGAATTAGTTCTAAGCAACGAGGCCACCTTTAATAAAGCCCAAAAGGTCCTTCACGTCAATGTTCTGGGCACAATTATGATGAGTAGTGTTTCAATATTTTATTCAAACATTAAGTATATGCGAGCTAATTCTAAGTCGAGGGTAACTTTCACCATATTTTTAAGTGGGCATTCATGTCAACATCTAAAAGTTGACCATAAGATAAACTATTGATAGGAAATGTTCAATTGGAATGCACTCTCTCTACTCTCGCTCATCATACTGAAGTTTCTCCCCAACCATAACAAGATGCTAACCTCCTTAATATTGGATACATGGAATGCTTTATACAACATGCCTAAACTTATCTAGGCAATACCCTATTAGGTGGCAGTAAATCAATTAAGAAATAAGAAATAAGTTATCAAATGTCATTCTTGAATATGACTACAATCTTATTTCCACAAAGATGTATAACCCATATTGACTTACACCCCATATTTGAGAAAGATAAAATATTTCTGGCACCTCATTCTAGGCATAATGAATCCCATTGGATCTCGATTTCATCTCTTCCATAATAAACTGGGGTCATAGAGTGACTTCTATCCTCTAACAAAACAACCTTGCATATGTCAAAAATTCTTGATAGATTCTAATAAAACTTTTCCATAATAGGTTATGGTCATCGAATGATTGTTCCACTCTAACTAAATTCCCTCACATAGGCCAAAAATCTTTGGTGAACTATAATTAACCACTTTCATAACATGCTATGATTGTCAGGCGTTGCTACACTCTGTCTAAATCTTGGTTAAGTAAAAAATTTTTTTGGTCGATTTCATCCAATCTATTTCATAATAGGTTTCAACCATCAATCAACTATTATGCTCCAATTAAATATCAAAAAATATGTCAAAAATCCTTGGTGGATTATAATCGACCACTTCCATAATAGGCCACCATCATGGATTGATTGCTACAACCAAACTAAATAACCTTAGATTGATAAAAAAAACTATTTATAGATTTCATCTGACCTCTTCCAATACAGGTTGTAGTTCTCCAGCTGATGTTTTGACTAGAAACCTAGGATTTTTCTAACATGCTTAGTGGGTTTCAGTTTGACTTTGACCATACAGGTTAACACCATCCAATATTTCCTGCAAAAATCTAAAATTTGATAAATTCAACTTGTTCATCTAGATGAATTAAGTAGCATCCAACCTAAAATTACACCTTTACATAACCAATGAAATAATACCTATTCCAATCACGTAAAGATATACACCAACAAAAAGTAGAAAGTCTACATTAAACAAACAAAAAGTTGTAAAGACAAACACAATGTTGTTAAGTAGAAATGCTACATCAAGCAAACAAAGAGCTCTATAGATAAACAAACTGACACAAAATAGAAATACTATAGCGAGCTAATGGAAATAAAACACTAATCAACATCTTTATCTTCCTCCCCTTGTCAGGGATGTTCTCCTGTAAGTCACTTTTAGCATCTTCCCCTTATAAGTAAGAAGAAGGATCTTCAGACGCCTTGCTGGTAGATATCTCATTAATGTCAATTCTTGTTTGATGGTATATTAGGTGAAACCCTTTCTAGAAGCCTCAAATGAATTAAGTGTTTACACATTGGGTTTGCAATTTTTTGTTCTCCTCTTCAAGTGCAAAAAAATTGCTTGAAATTTATTCAAATTCTTAGTACTTTGACTAAGATTAGCTCTTATCATCACCTGCACTTTTATAGTCTTCATCAAGTCTCTACTTTGCAAAGAGAGAAAAGTTATCATAGTAGACAAATCAATTTAACACTCTATTAGTTGATTTCTTAAGGCTCATATATTTTTTTGCATTGGCATTATACATTCGTTTATATTCTACTTGAAGATTTTTTATCTTTAAAAACTTAATGTTCCACTCCCATAAGTAAATATCCAAATGAAGCTCTCTAAATCCATACCCTACATTTACTAAAGAAGATAACTAAATGTTAAACATGGAAAAAAGGAAAAACTATAGTATAAAATAAAAGAGATTTAAAGGTGATTACATTTTCTTTAGCTCGTGAAATTTCTGTGCATGTGTGATTCAACACTTCTTCAGGAATACTAATTTTCAATGAATTCATCGAAAAAAATTTGGTACTTATGTTGCTTTCTTGGATTCCTCCTTAGCTTGCTTTGACCAACTCAACATCACAAAGAGGGATTAACTTATAAGAATGGAGAGGCAGATTTTACACAAATATTTTTGTCACAATTTTGTGAGGGTAATATACCTCACATTGAAGTTCTTCAATACTTAAGAATCACAGGATCCTTAATATGTACCCTTCCACAATATAAAGAGCAAAGTGTAGCTTCTTCAATTCTTTATTTTTTGCAGAAAGACCCCATTCATTGTTTTTACGAAGTATAATCAACAAGCAAAATTTAATGGAGCATCCCTTGTTTGAAATTTCAATCATTCGCTATTGTAAGTGATATGATTGTGAACGTTAGAAGCGAACTTGCCCATATTCTCCACTAGCTCAAAAGAAAACGTTGCATTACAATCCTTATAGAGGGCAATTAACCAAAAAATGATTGTTATAGCCTAACAAGAAATCAAGGAAAGAAGCACTCCACATGCTGATAAAATACTCGCTAGCTTAAGAGCTGGTCAAAATCAAAGCCTAACATACAAATTCAGCCCATAAACTATGATATATTTAAGTAGCTTGATCAAATGGACCAATAGAATTAACCTACATGTCATCAGAAAGTTAAATTTTTTTCAAAAAAATGTGTCAACCCATCCTCAATATTTTTATACAATGTTTCATCGGGATTTTGAACATTTTAAATTACTTCCAAGATGCAAATGACACATTCCCCTCTGACACCAAATTAAAAACTGTCGGTCGCCGGAATTTTCATCGGGGTATTGAACATTTTAAATTACTTCCAAGATGCAAATGACACATTCCCCTCTGACACCAAATTAGAAATTGTCGGTCGCCGGAATAGATATTCCGACACCCGATTTTAAAAGATGTTTAATATAATATATATATATATATATTAGAAAAATAATATTTCGATTTTTTGAAAATACAAGTACGAATCGATCTCATATTTGGAATAGTTTAAATGATCTAACACAACACCACAACAACATATCTACCTCAAAGGATAGATACACTACTTGCGGGTGGTGCTCAATTCAATAAAATAAATAATTTATGACATCTGTTTTAGTCTGCAAAAACCAATTTTTATGGTGAATGACAAGTTCCCCAATCTAATATGAAGAATTAAACAAGGTTTATATTAAATTAGGTTCTTAAATTTTTTTATAAGGGCAAGCTCCTTTAATTAATTACATCTTAGATAACCGAAGTTACATAAGAAAACTCTCGATTTAGACTAGGAGATATTGTCTTCAAAAATTTCAAAGGGTAGGACTTTTCAAAGATCAGACAAAGAGCCATCAAATGAGGATGGCTCAAATTTGGAACATTGATTTTAGGAATCCAAAGGAAAATAAACCAGGGGTTGTCACAGATTCTGAGGAGAACCTCGGTGACTTCCAAAGCTATCCTATAGTTTGGCTTCAATTCTGGAGATATATTATTAAATATTTTATTCTGCCAATTATTATTATTTAGGGCTTACATTTGCATGACACAATCATACAAATAGCCTGAAAGATAAGAGAATTTATGTCGTAATGAACGACAAACTCAAAATCCTAAAATGAGTTAGGACTTAAATTAAACAACATGATTGTGTAAAGACCTAAAGATAAAATGAGGATTTATACTACATAAGCAAACAATTTTGATGTCCTCTGGCTTGTTATTTAACTCTAGGGAAAATATGTGATGTTGTAGATCCTCGTGTTGTTGTAGATCCTCATGCTGTTGTAGATTATTATTGTAGATTTCTGCCCACAGAGCTAGCTCCTAGCCCCTCGATGAAGTAGCAGTTCTAAAGTTAAAGGTTCAAAGGTTTAAATGACAAGTTCAATTCAATTATTATGGGGAGGTTAAAGTTGATTAGAGCGACACCAGTTAGGATCCCACGGTTTCCTCATTCCGGTACCACTATTTTCTCTTAAACTTACTTAATTTAAATGAGTTATTAAGCTCATTTAAACCGGAGAGATCTCGTTAGCAACCGTGGGTTACCTCGTTTGAGGGTCTCCCATAAATTTAAAAGAGCGTTTTATGTTTAACTGCATTTTAAAGGATAAGTGTTTATTTTAATTTTAAAAATCATTGATTAATTTTTAAAAATGGTTTTGTTTAGCAGGTGAATTAAAATCCACAACCATGCATGTATAATATTTTAAGGCGAGAGTAAATTGCAGTAAATAAAATGACGGAAAGTAAATAAAACTGTAAAGGTGTACCTATATATATATATATATGATTTTGCAGGAAGAGAAAACAAGAAAAGCAGTTGAGGGTGTAATTACTAAACCCCAAGTCATGACTTGATGAAAGTCATGACTTGATGAGTCCCTAAAGGTCTTATTAGACGATTTTTTTAGGCAAAAATAATAAGTCAAATTGTCCTTCAATATATTTAAAAGGTCATAAAAGTGTTTGGGGAGCAATCACTAAAAACCTTTAAATCCCTTTGAAAAGTTTACAGTTCATTTGAACTTATTAGGTTGGTCAATTGATCTTCCCAAATTTTAGATTTAGTTTCAAATTAATACATCCTATGCTCAGTGAACCTGATGTTTTAATTATCTCATGAGAAGGGTATTCAATTAATCAGCGATGTTTCATTTAAGAGTTATGTAAATGAGTGCCCTTAGAACAAACTTATGCTATGAAGGACCTCATGCCCACAGGTAAAGCTGAGCCCATAATGTTTTCAAAATGCTTATAATTAATTATGTTATCTTTTCTAAATATCATTAAACAATCTTTGATTAAGCCTAGTTCACTACTAGGCCCTTAAAAATTTCATGGGTAAATTTGTAATAATCAAAATGTTAACTTAAGTGAGATCAATTCTCATTGAAGGATCATGTTATCACCTAATCACCTAATCACCAATTAGGGGCCTCAAATAAGTGAATTATTATCTTCCTAGCTTAAGCCCACTACTTAGGATCATCCAATTGAATTAAACCCCAAGTCATACCAATTAACAAAATTATAATTTTACTTTTATCATGAAAATGTGGCTGATCGGTTTCTACCTCTTAAACCATTATGTTTTTAACATCCAAAAGTGTTCACTATGATCAAAATTACTCATTTCTGCTTTGGTTAATAAAAAATTTAGGCATCAAAATCCAAAATTATCATTTTTCCTCAATGGCTCTCCACTAACTCATCAAATAAAACTCAAATGACTTTGAAATTTTTATGGAACCCCACTCATGAGTTAATTTAGATATCAAAGGAGAGATTGTGATTTTTTTAATTTTTATTTAATTTATACATCTATTTTAACTCAGAAAGTATTTTTTTAATATTAATTTATTTAGCTAATCAAAGTAAAGTTCTTTTTATCATGAGAAAATTATTGGAGGTTCACCTAGGTTAGAGGACCTCTTGGAAAAAAATTTATTTAGTGATTTTTAAAATTATATTTTAATTATTAAAATTATTTAATAATTTTAGTGCTTTTATTAAATGAAAAATATGTTTTAATTACAAAACTACTTTTATGTTTTTATTGACTCTCTCAATGTCCAAAGAACTCAGACAAACAAACTTTTCATTTTTATGATTTTTAATTTATTTATTATAATTATTTTAATAGAAAATTAGAGAAAATACATTTTTAACCTTTAGAAAATTATAATTAACTTAGAGAAATTTGGAAGAATATTTCAATTAGAAACATTTTATACCATTTTTACATTTTTGCAATTTTTAAATTTTTTTTTATTTTTAATTCAAAAATAAGCTCTAAAATAAAGTATTTAATTTAATATAATTTTTTTTTCTAAAGTAATCCTGATCACAAGGAACTTAGAAAACTACTTTTCATAAATTTCTTAATTATATTTAATTTAATATAACTATTTTAATACAAAAATGTCATTTTTACTTAGAAAATCAACTTTAATGATAAATAAACTTTACAATGTGGAATTGATTTTGTTAAATTTTGAATAATATTTTATTTAATTTATTTATTATAAGTTTTAGACATGTAATTAACTATAAAATATACAAAATCACTAAAATCCATTTTACATATTTCATAGGATCCTCTGACCAAGGGAAACCTGCCAAAATTAATCTCATAATTTTCTGATTAATTATTTTTTTTATAAAATTACATTAAGCAAAAATTAGGCAACTAGGCTTGAAAATTAGGGTTTCAAAGAAAAAGATGCTCTCTAACCTTAGAAAAATCAGAGAACATCCCTATTAACATGAGGAATCTACCCCTAAAATTTGAAGACATGGTGATTATTATTTATCTAACTAAAATTAAAACATTATAAAGAGTATTTAATCAATTAAAAATAAAACGCAAGTCAAGTAATTTTAATTTTTGTTCCATGCTATTCTCCTCTGTTCACTGAGCAACATGAATTTTTTATTTTATTTTGATGGTTTTTCTACAGAAAGATATGAATTTTCTACGTTCTGGAATTAATTTAAATAAAAAATCTTGATTTTCCTACTTAATCAAGTCCGCCGCCACCTCAAACTACGGCACTCCGAGCTTTGCATGCGTCGTCACGTTACTGGACGCCATCATCCACCTCAGCCACCACACAACCCGCTGTTCTTACTTCATCTCCTCGTTTGGCATGATCTCAGCCGTCAAACCGATACACACGTGATCTGACAGCTCTCCTTCATCGTCCCCAATCATCCTAACCCGAGAACCGTCCACACTAAAACCTTTAGAACTATCTCGATACTCAACCAAATCATGGGATTTGTTCTTACA
The DNA here is from genome assembly GCF_001263595.1 of Phalaenopsis equestris. Classification (NCBI taxonomy): domain Eukaryota; kingdom Viridiplantae; phylum Streptophyta; class Magnoliopsida; order Asparagales; family Orchidaceae; genus Phalaenopsis; species Phalaenopsis equestris. The sequence goes on from NW_018165084.1 coordinate 127,556, forward strand.
CCTTAATGTATTCAAGACGAACACATCTATATGATTACATGCTTATTAAATCAAACTTCTCTTCACAAAAGCCCAAATCAAGCCAAAAATTAAGGTTTGTGTTCTATACTGAGTTTGAGAGGGAAGACCTCAATTAAATGCTTTTGGAAGCTTCATTAGAGTCTGGTGAACCTCTTGGAAGTGTTCTTTTCCTCTAGTGAATAACCTAGGTATAAGTTCAATGAAATGGTGATGCAGCCATGGTCAAAAGCTAGATTAGAGGGCTCAACAGAGGGGTGTTTCAGTGGGAATCTTCTTAGTTTGGTCTGGGAAAGCCATTGGAATAATCAATTTGAAGTTTGGTGGGGTTTTAGGCAATGGCTAGAAACTGCCCTGGTTTTGAGCTATGAAATTGAGCTCAAACAGTGGGGAAGATGGTTGGAATGGACTTATAAAGTCTTAGAGGAGCTCTGGAAGTAATTTGACAGAGTTTCCCCAAGGAAATTGTTAATCTCCTCCTTTGTTCATGGGAGGTGGAGTTTAAATAGAAGGGGAAGGAGTGGCCACCATGGCTAGCCAGTGGGTGCAAAGGGTAGCTTAGGTGGAGGGAAGAGAAGTGCAAGCAACCAATTGGGATGAGCCAACTCAGGGAGTTCAAATTTTGAGTTTTGGCCATGGGGGCCTCTTAGTTTTGATGTTTTCCGACCACTAGGTCGGTCGGTCAGGCCAGAGCCGGTGGCTAGGTGGCTCAAGGAATCCAAGGGAAGCTTAATGATGATTACCACAGAGTTTTGATGGCTGTTGGCAAATATGTTTGGGTTTAGCCAAATATAGAAAAATATCCTCTAAATCATGGGACCTTTGGTCCATGGCTCGTGTGTAGGGTGGTTTAGGTGGGTCTAGCCTGGTCCCTAGGGTCCAAAGGCTGGTTGTGGTGATCATGGATTGGTCAATTTGAATGGGTTTGGTTCAATTCAAGGCTTGGGTTCAAAATCATGCCATGATCTTGGGTTTGAGTTTCGGTTTGGCTAGACTTTGAGTTTAATTGATTGATCAATTTGGCTTGGATAATTGTCATGAGAAGTTTTGAAAAGAGATTGGGTAGTTTTGAGTTGATTTGGAAGTTCAATTTAATGGAATTTGGCCCATGACCAATTTTGGGGCATTTGGGTTAGACTTGGGTTTGGATTGGGCTAGGTTTTAGGTTAGGCTCAATTAATGGTTCAAATTGGTCCAAGGGTTTGTAATGAAGAATTTTGGATATCAATTGGGTTGAAATTTTGGAGTTATGAGGTTCAATTTGATGGAATTTAAACTTGGTGCAAATTTGGGGCAATTAACTTAGGTTGGATTTAGGAGAGGCTTAATGCTAGTCTAAGGCCAACTAATAATTCAATTTGGTCTAAAGTGATGTTTTAAGGAAATTGGAATTCAAAATTGGGGAATTGGATAAGTTAGGGAGTTCAATTTGGGGAAATTGGGTGTATGGTGAAATTGGGTATTTTGGTTGGGCTTGGAATTTACATTTGAAATTGGGTTCAATTGAGCTTCAATTTGGTTACAATCAAGCTTAGTCATGATAAATTTGAGTTTAGAATTGAAATTGGGGAAATTTGTGATCAATTTGGTGGAAATTGGAAGTGAATTGGAGTAATTGGGCCTTAAAGGACAAAATTGGGATTTTGGTCAAAATTGGTCAAATTGGTTAACTTTGACTTAATGAAGTGTTTAAAATTGATTTTGCTGACATTTGGAGTGATTTTGGAGATTTTGGGAATTTTTGGGGTATGAAGGTCATTTTGGTAATTTTGGTAATTTTGAGGGTATTTTGGAAAATTTGAAAATTTTGTGTCAATTTGGTCAATGTGAGTGATTTAAAATGGGTTGAAATGATTTTTGAAGAGATTTTGAGAATTTGGGTAATTTTGAGGGTTTTAGGGTTTCAAGTATAATTTGGTAATTATGGGAAAGTTTAGGGGCAAAAGGCTTTAAAATTCGGTATTTAGGTAAAATTGGGGTTCAATAGGATGTCAATCATGAAATTACGCTTCATGAGCCATGAGACCTAGGGAAACCCCATTTTGGATCCTTCATGTGCTGGACTTAGTGATACACCAAAAATATATGCATTTTTAGACCCATATTTTATACTCATTTTTGGTGATATTGCACTTTAATGGAATGTACAGATTGTTGATTTTTAAGGTTATTGATTTTTAAGACTTGAAGCAAAAAAGGATGGAATTTGGAGTCAAAATGGTGTTTTTGAAGAAATACTCAAGGCTGAAGGTGCCAGGCGCAATGCCGACGGCGCAGACTTACAGAATAGATGGTAGATTTTACTCAAGGCCGACGCGTCGTTTGATAGAGAGCAGCTAATTAAATTATGGACCACTGGCGCCGACGGCGCCAATGTCGGTTCAGACCCTGTTTTTAGAAGATTCAACGAATTAAGACGCTTTTTGAAGAGATTTTGGATGCACCTATTGGAGAACCAACTCTAGGCTCTATTTGAAGCCAAAATTGATCATAAAAGGGGCTCCTCCTCATTCCTTCTTGATCTTTTTCGCCACACCTCGCCTCCATACACTTTTTACATCTTCATTCCACCACCTTTGAGGAGTCTATTAGTGATTTTTATTTAAGAGTTTAGAGTTTTTGTGGTGAGATTAATTGTGAATTCTTCTCTGAGAATGTTGAGAAGGAGAAAAGTGAGAGATTTTTCTTCCTATGTTTTCTAGGAGAGGCTACAAGGGATTTCCTTTTAGAAAGAGTTTCAAATAAGTGTTGTATGAACTTTCTCTTATATATGAAATTTGTTTTTTGATGTATCTTTCTCATGAAGTTTGATACTGGCTGGAGGATACTGGCTCCCACCCCAGAGCTCCCACTTCCCTTCATCTGAAGGCTAACTCTCGCTTTAGTTTTTAAACACTAAAACTGAATTGGGGATTTTAGTCTGTCACCCTAAAATCTCCAATTCTACACCCAACAATGTATATTTCCCTATTTATTTGCACTAAATTCCATGAACGAAAAACTCCTTCATAGAATAAAATGTGATCCTCACTCTGTTGTAGAACTCATACTTCATTTCCCTGAGCATATATTTCACAACACATTTTAACAATTCAATTGGCCATATCGAAAAGTAAATTAAGTTCGGAGTTGAAAAATCATCACAATTTATTTTATATTTTAATATTGGCACATCCATATTATCTCTTCATTTCACCATATCTCAGAGTAGGGAGAAAGATAAAGGAAACTACTCAAACTTCATGAGAAAGATACACAAAACACAAATTTCATATATAAAAGAAAGTTCATACAACACTAATAAACAAACAACACTTATCAAAAACTTTTTCTAAAAACAAATCTCTTGTAGCCTCTCCTAGGAAATATAGGAAGAAAAAAACTCTCACTTTTCTCCTTCTCCAACACTCTCGGAGAAGAATTCACACTTAATCTCACCACAAAAACTATAAACTCTTAAAGAAAAATCACTAATATACTCCTCAATAGTGGTGGAAATGAAGATGGAAGAAGTGTAGGAGGCGAGGTGTGGCAAAAATGAGCAAGGAGGAACGAAGAGGAGCCCATTTTCTGATTAATTTCGGCCTCAAATAGAGCTTAGAGACGGTTTTCCAATAGGTGCATCCAAAACCCTTCAAAAAATGTCCAAATTCATCCAAACTTCTAGAAACATGGTCTGAACAGTCATTGGCGTCAGTGGTCCGTAATTTAATTCTATGCTCTCTGTCAAATGACACCGTCGACGCTGCTTCTGGCACCGTCGGCACTGAATAAAATCCATCAGACATTTTGTAAGTCCGTGCCATCAGCGTTGCTTCTGGCACCGTCAATGCTAAGTATTTCTTCAAAAACACCATTTTGACTCCAAATTCCATTTTGACTCCTTTAAGTCCTAAAAA
>NW_018165084.1:131517-132089 GCF_001263595.1 Phalaenopsis equestris
AAATACCTTCCATTAAAGTGCAATATCACTAAAAATGAGTATAAAATATGGTTCTAAAAATGCATATATTTGTGGTGTATCAAAATCCCTCAAACTTACATGTTACTTGTCCTCAAGTAAATCCTCTACTACATAAAAATATATGACTTATAGTAAAAAATTTAACTTATAGATATCCATATTTTAGTCTACTAAGTATAATAGCATGACTTAAGAAAAATTCAAAACAATTGTAGTTAATACTAAAGGTATAAGAATATTCAACAGTCAAGTCCAAGATTTCTGATTCTCTAATATTTTCAAGAAAAATTGCAAACTGTCATATTAAAGTCACTTAGAATATCCATATGAAAAAGAACTTCATAAAACTTTACTAGTAAATAAACTAATACTCAAACAAAAGTTTAGAAAATGTAGTCAAATCTTTTTCCTTAAGTTGATTCAAGTGAAACCAATTTTTAATCAGGCATCTCCTCAAGCTTCTCCTCGCATCTCTTTTTCTTTTCTTTTCTTTTCTTTTCAGGATCATTTTCAATCATTTTTCTTTTCTTTTTTTTTTTCTTTTCTTTTTA
>NW_018165084.1:132168-137453 GCF_001263595.1 Phalaenopsis equestris
ACTTAAACCCTCTTAAACTTAAAAACTTTTCACATTCCTTCACTTAACAAATTTATATTAGCTTAAAGATTTCATAAAGTTTAATTCTTTTCTTTTTACATGAATCTCTAAGATTTTAATACTCCAAAAATACAAATTTCATTATTTAAAATAGAAAAACATAGTCTTATTTACTTATACCAAAAATCTTAATCTCTAAAATTAACCTTAATTATTGAAAATTTTTACTTAAGCTTACTATATATTTAAAAACATAAATATAGTTATCTAAAGTTATCCCCTCATACCGAAGGTCATGTTAAATTTAAAATTTTTGAAAATATAGCTAAGTGAGGACAAATAAAATTAAGTTCTTTTCTTTTAAAAAGGAATTTTTCTTTCCCCCTCAAACTTAAATTTTTAAACGATTTAGCATGAAAAACTAAAAAAAATAAAGTGTGAAAGAAAACATTAAATACATAAGGAAAAGACTTACCTATTGAAAGTTCTGATTTTTGAAACTTAACTCTGAAATATTACAGGTGCTAATATGAAAAACTACAAGTCTTATAACATTAAATTACACATAATACATATAAAATCTGCTGAGAAAGAGTTAATTACAATACATTTAACAAAATACTAAAACTAACAACAGAACAAAACTAAATTTCAAATAACAAACAGTTTTAAAATTCTACAATTCACAACTTAATATCTAAAATAAAACAGAGTCTCACTATATAACAACAAACAGTCTCAACAATATAACAAAAATAAACAACAAAATAACAAAGCACAATCAAACATAAATTAAAAGAAAGATCACCAATCATCATCATCTTCTTCATCTACATCCAGATTTTGTCGCTGATATGGAGTAAAAACAGGGTGAGTAGGAAACTAAACTAAATGATCACCCTTCATGTATCTCACCATTGCATCATCATAAGCAGCATCATATTCAAACTGTTACCGTATCAAATCATCAGTGTAAGCATTTTTGGCATCCATGTTTTGCAATCTATGATCCATTCTTAAGATATCTCCCTACTGGATCATCATCTAGTCCAATAGTTCTTGAAGAGTAGGGTCACTAGAAGTAGGGGTCTTAGAAGTGGAAGGAATATCCTGGTTTTACTTCCGGATCTCCAATCAACATGAGATTCATAAGTCTTTATGTTAGTAGATCCAATAGGTTTTAGAGCTCAATCCTCTCTTCCTCAGGTCTAAAATCAACTCATGTCTATTCATTGAGTGTGAAAATAAGTGCAGAGTGTGCCAAACCACTAGTGGTCTCTCCCAAAGCAATAGATCAAGTGTTCATATAAATAATAGATCCAATATTTATCCTCATCACTTGTTGAATACAAAAGTTCAGAATGGCTCTATCCTTGTTCACCTCACTATGATGATTTGTCGGTATCATTCTTCCAGAAATAAAATAGTGTCAGGCCTTAGATACTACATTTAACATAGAAAGAGGAAAGTTTACCTTAACACCATCCTTGACTTTCCAAATTCCTCTTCCATCAGTAAGAAAAGAAATAACCTCATCCAAGGCCTCATTTGTAGCAGAAAAAGATTTATACTGGCAATTGTAAACATCTTACAACTGATAAAACTCATGAATTTTTCTTGGAGAAAACTCCACCATTTTCCCACGAACAAAAACAAAGTCATCAAAAGCCTCCATAAAATTGGCTTAGAATTCCATCACTACACCAATAATCGCATCAGCAGTAAAATAACAAAAATTTTCCCACTGCCAAGAAATGATTAATTGCTTGATTTATCCACCCGGGTTTTTAAAACCACGATCTGAAATCACTTTTTTATTTTCAAGTAGACTATGGAAACGAGCACTAGCCCTGAAGCTGACATATTTTTGTTCATCATAATCTATTTTTCTTTTTGCTTTGCTCATTCTCGGGGCCATGGTAAATCTAAGAAAATTTGATAAAAATCTGAATAAATTCCAAAAATTCAAAAAATCACAATGTAAATCTCTTTAAACTTAAATCTACTAAGTAGGAGTTCTTCACCAAATGATTTTCTCAAAATCTCTTAAAAAATTCCAAAATTTTCGGATCTCGGCAATGTGAGATAAATCTATGGTGAAAATCTAAATTTTTTAGTTTAAAGTGTAGCTCTTACCTAGAGAAGATGAAATCCTAAGTTTCTTTGCCTTGAAATCGCCCCAAATCTGAGCAAATGCAAGCCCTAGGTGCAAAAACCGGAGGATGAAGGTGACTCAAAGGGTAAAAATGGCATTTCACTATGCAAACCATGCCAACGTCGTCGGCGCTGAAGGCCTAAAAATTCCATTTTTTGATTTTTTTCAATTTTCAATTTCTTTTCAATTTTCTCCAAAGTCTTTTTAGTATTTTTAAACACAAATTTTTATCTAACAATAATTCACAAACAAACATTTTCACGAACACCAACAAACTATCTTTTATATATAAAAATACACTTTTCACAAATACATTTTTCTAATCACACTTTTACACTAATATAGCAAACTAAACTATAAATCAGTGTCGAAATCAAGCCACAACACTAAACGCTGACACAAAACTACACACTCAATCAAAGTTCATAATTCTAAAGCAAAGCAAACTAAATCAAATCCACACAATTACATTAAATACATAAATATTATAAACTAGTAGAGAGTCCAAATTATTCAATTATTTTGCCTCTTCTTTAGTACTTTTTCCATCTCTAATATCTCCCATAGACTGGTAATGAACGTATAAATTATATAAAGGTCGGTACGTGAATTGATCAGTTGAATTTTCTTCGATCCATCCTTTTTCCTTAAACATCTGCACTAATCCTGCTTCAAATGTTCCGGTATGATCAAAATTCTCCTTCATCCTCCAATTTAGGTGATTGAAAAGGTATTTAAAATCTCCTATTGCATTTGTAATACTCTGAAGTTCTCTTTCAATTTTCTTCAATTTCTTTTCCAAAGCAAGTGAACTTCCAACTGTTGGCGGCATCAATGGAGTTGAAGCATGTGACGAATGATCCAAAACAACATATAATGCTGCATTCCCATTCCCAACATAATTATCATCAATAGGAATCATGGGCTCTCAAGGTAATAAAACTTTTTCATAACTTTCATATGGAACTTGAGATTGACTGCAAAGTAGGAAAATTGTAGAAGGAAGCCCAGGTCCATAAATTGACCCATTCATAATAATACCTATAACATATTTAAAAATGATAGATCCTATATCAATGGGTTTTTCCATTTGAATGCAATAATTTAAAATGACACTTTATTTGGTCACTCTACTAATCTTCATGGTAGGGAGTAATTTTACAGAAATGAAGAAATGCCACTGCTTCGATATTGGATTAAGTGATGAAGCAGAGAAACTAACATATCCCTCATCTCCCATTTCTCAAATATCACTTTCATCCGTCATAAAATTATAGACATCTTGCATCAAATCTATAGTAGGGATAAAATTTGTATAATGATAGATTGGAACATTTTCTATCATATACAACTCGTTAATTCGCGTTGGAGTAAATGGTACAACCTTACCTCATACGAAAACTACTCTTTGGGTAATTCCATGTAAGTTGGCATAGAATTCCTTCACCACTGTTTAAACTTTGCATTTTAGTTTTGCTAATAATTAAATAATTTAGTTTTGATAATATCTCAAAATTCGAAATTAGTGACAGTAATTTTGTTTCTCTTTCTGTGAATTTCCTAGTAAATTTATCACTTTGAATTTAAACATTCCTCGTGGGATCGATGTTTGAGGCTTAAATAGAAAGTCTTTTATTACTTGATAACAATATGTATATTTGCGTAGAACGTAGAATCCCAACATTAATTGCAATCCCAACATTAATTGCATAAATTTCTTAATCATAAATATTGCATCAAGCTTTTGACACTGTTATATAGTGTAGTTAAACTTATATAAATTTTACACAACTATATTTTTTGGAATCATTATATAATAGAACTTCTTGTCCAGGTTCAAACTTCTTCTTAACAATCTTCCAATCATGCTAAATTTTCATTTTCTCATTATAGATTTTTGCATTATCATATGTTTCATTTCTAATCTCCTCAAGTTCATTGAGTTGCAATAATCTTTTCTCACCAGCAAGGTTTAGATTAAAATTAAATTCCTTAATAGCCCAAAATGCTTTATGCTCCAATTCTACTGGTAAATTGCATGTTTTTCCAAAAATAAGTCTGTATGGGGACATTTCTATAGGAGTCTTATAAGCAGTTCTGTATGCCCATAATGCAGTATCTAATCTAGCAGACTAATCCAATTTATAGGGATTTACAGCTTTTTCTAAGATTCGTTTAATGTCACGATTTGATATCTCTGCTAGATCACTAGTCTGAGGATGATAAGCAATAAAGAATCTATGCATAATATCATATTTCTTAATCAATTTTTTATTCTCTTATTTCTAAAATGAGATCTTCCATCAGTAATAATTGGCATTCCATATCTTATAAAAATATTTTTAATTAAAAATTTAGAAACACTTCGAGCATCACATCTGGGTACTGCAATAGCTTCAATCCATTTAGACATATAATCAATAACAAGTAATATATATATAAATTTCTAAATGAAGGAATAAATGGTCCAATAAAATCTAATCCCCACACATCAAAAATTTCAACTTCTAATATGTAATTTAGAGGCATTTCATTTTTTCTAGAAATATTTCCTACTCATTGACATCAATCGTGTGTTTTAGTATATACATTAACTTCTCTAAAAAGAGTAGGCCAATCAAATTCAGCTTGCAAAATCTTATATGCAGTTCTATTTGTTCCAAATGTACTCCAAATTCAGAATCATGACATCCTGTTGACCTCACTTTTGGTTGAGGTCTAGAAAACTTCTTTAGTAGCCTAGGTCTAGCCATAGGACTTTCCTATTGACTAGTCTTAGAAAATTAGAAGAGGTACCCCACCATTAGAAATTCAAAGCCTTTCTCTTTACTCAACTTGAAGTTTCACATATTGATCTTAACTTCTAGCATTTAATAGGTAAGATCATTGTGAGAGGATTCAAGAGGAGTTCCTATAGGATTACTTGACCTTAGGATTGACCCTGGGTGTTGGTTTGGAGTTAGGATACACAATATCCTCACAATACACTAATTAAAACCAATACATGAGGACCCAAAATGAAGATTTCATAGATCCATGGTTCATTTAGAATGGATATCTATCCAATTCTATCTGAAATGCTTAACTTGGTATTTTGCCCCTAGGCACCTCCAAATTACCTAACTACCCT
>NW_018165084.1:138753-139487 GCF_001263595.1 Phalaenopsis equestris
CAGTGGGGCTAAGCTCTCAATTGGCCAGCTAAGCTCCCCATTGGCCAATTTCTATAAAATATACCCCTCACGGCCATGGAGGGGGTGGTAAAAATTTTTTTTCACCAAGGCCTTTCTAACTCCCCTGAGAGCTTCCCTGAGGGACCCTTAGCACATCCCAATCCATTTCCCCCTCTCAATTCCACCACAGAAAGCCAATTTTGAGCTCAAACCATTGCCCGAAACCAGGACAAAATTCAATCTCAACATACACAACACCAAACCCCAAATTAATTGGCTCTACACCTTCACAAGAGTGAAAAAAGCCAAAGCCCCATCAAATCCCCCTTCCACAGAGCCTCTACCATAGCTTTCAACCAACACCCAAAATTTGTTGTGGTCGAAATCATACATAGTCCTTATACCAGAGCCAGGGACTCCATCCCTAAGTTCTTTTGAGTATAATGAAGGTGTGAAGAATCTCTGATTGAGGCTACACCTCTCGGATCAAAGGTATGACCTCCCATAACCTCCTTAACCTCCTTTACTCTCCCGAGCCTTCACGAGCTCTATGTTTACAATGGCTTAATTTCATAACATCTTAATCATATGGATACGTTCATCTCTTTAATACGAGCAATTTAAAAAAATAATCACTAAAATCCATTAAGAAATGAGGGAGATATTAAGGTTTTAGTGTGGAAGGTCACAGGATCATTTCTTTGGGGACGATGAACAGATGCCGTTCATTTTTG
>NW_018165085.1:0-14308 GCF_001263595.1 Phalaenopsis equestris
AATAACATTCCCATCTATATCACCATCACTTTGAAAAATAGACCGGAGATATTTAAAACGTTCACATCTTTTAATAATTTGATCACCCATAGCTACAATTCTGGCACTAGAGCTGCTACCACTAAAAATACATTCCATGTATTGAGTTTTAGTTCTATTCAAATGAAGGCCTTTAGACTCCAAAGTAAACCTCCATAATTCAAGTTTTTCTTAAGCTTTTCTCTAGTCTTATCCCTAAGAAGGATATCATCAATGAAACACATACACCAAGGTACATCCTCCTATAAATGTCCATTAAGAGCATCCATAATTAAAGTAAAAAGATATGGGCTTAAAGCCGATCTCTGATGTAATCCAACTGAAATAGGACCATTTTTGGTCAATCATTCTTCTATTCGAACATAAGTAACAACTCTAATATACATATCTTTAATAGCTTGAATGTAAGTCCTATCAACACCTTTCTTCTTTAGAACTCTCCAAAAGAAAACTCTTGGAACCTTATTAAAAGATTTTCTAAATCAATAAAAATCATATGTAGATCCTCCTTATTATCTTTGTACATATCCATCAAACCTCTCAATAAATGTAGAACTTCCACAGTGGATCTGACCGTCATAAATCCAAAATGATCATGAGAAATCTTTGTAATAAGTTTTAACCTATGTTCAATTACCCTCTCACATAATTTTAAAGTATGACACATCAACTTAATTCCTGTACAATTTGCACACTCTTGTGCATCCCCTTTATTCTTAAAATCGGGTACCAAAATACTCTTCCTTTACTACTCCAGCATCTTTTTGGTTGTTAAAATAATATTACAGAGTTTAGTAAGCCAAGAAACTCACAAATCTCCTAAATATCGCCACACTTCAATTGGAATATCATCTGGTTCTATAGACTTTTCACACTTGATTTTCTTTAAAGTCTCATCAACTTCTTTTTTACTAATGTGATGGTAAAAATGAAACTTTTAATTATTATTGATGATATTAAGATCACTAAAGTCGATCATATTTTCAGAAACTTCATTGAAAAGTTTATCAAAATAATGAACTCACCTATGTTGAATGTATTTTTCTAAGAAAAACACTTCTTTGATTTGTATTTTTAATACACTTGAGTTAAATCTTTACTTTTATTTTCATTTTGCTTTGTTAGTTTGTACATATATTTTCTCCATCTTTAATATCTAATCTTTTATAAAGATCACTAAAAACAAAATTTAGTGTCACAGATTGTCTCTTACACTCCCTACTATCAATTTTATATTTTTTCGAGTTCTCTAAGCTCTTAAATTTAACCAATTTTTATAACCTAACTTCTTATATTTTTGTTTTTTCTTGCATATTATTATTCCACCACAAACTATTTTTATTTCTAGAAACTTTTTTTTTTATTCTCCAAGTACAGTTTTTGTCACTTGTTTGATAGTGTTTGTTACTTTATCCCATAAAGAGCTTTCTTCTTCATGAATATCCAAAATCTTGACATCTTGAAATTTACCATAAAAATAATTTTATTTGTCTTTTAGGTGCCCCCATCTAATTCTATAACAATGATTCCTAGTATTCTTTATTTTACAACTCTTCATCTTAAAATTCAAAACTAATAATTGATGTTGAGTGTTTAAATTCAAAACTAATAATCGATGTCGATGTTTTGTGTTACATTTTCTAACTTGGAATGACATTACGATCCTTACATTCTTGATTATCTCTTTTTCTCATAGGAAAGTAATCAATTTATGTTTTATTAGATCCATTCTTGTAAGTAATAATATATTCATCTCTTTTCTTGAATAAAGTTTTAGCAATAACAAAATCAAAGGTTAAAGTAAAATCTAATATGACTCTACAATCTTCTTTAATTACCCCAAAACCGTAGCCGCCATGAATTTTTTTAAAATCTTCTACCACTTTACTGACATGTCCATTTAAATCTCTTCCAATTATCTTCCAATATAAATTTTTTTTTCAAGAGGTACCATTTATATTAATTCTTCTAGGTCAAACTAGAATTTCACTTTAGAATTTATATCTAAACCTACTTGAAGAACATAAGCATTTATAAAATTAAAATTCTTAGTATCAACAACAATCTTTAGAACTACAATTTTATCTCCAATTCTATTAATTTTTTCAACTTTATCTTTCAAGCTCTTATCTATAATTACATCTACACAATTTCTAGTGCGACTCTTTTCTGAATACTAAAGTTTAAAACCTAAGTTATCAAAGGCCTCCAACCCATTTAGTTTCTTGGATATATAAGATATTTATCTTTATATGAATCATAATATCAACTAATTCTATTAATTTACTTGAGTACTTATTTTCCAAGACCCTATTCTAATATTAGTTTAATGGACTGACCTTTTTATCCACATCCATCCATAATGTGAGAACTCTTGCTTATTTGACATTACACTTGAGAGCTAGCGTAGAGACCCTTACAAACTTTTTGCCGTGTTCATGTCATACAACGCGTCGCTTCTATGAGACGTCTCAATTTTATCTTTCAAGCTCTTATCTATAATTACACCTACACAATTTCTAGTGCGACTCTTTTCTGAATACTAAAGTTTAAAACCTAAGTTATCAAAGGCCTCCAACCCATTTAGTTTCTTGGATATATAAGATATTTATCTTTATATGAATCATAATATCAACTAATTCTATTAATTTACTTGAGTACTTATTTTCCAAGACCCTATTCTAATATTAGTTTAATGGACTGACCTTTTTATCCACATCTATCCATAATGTGAGAACTTTTGCTTATTTGACATTACACTTGAGAGCGAGTGTAGAGCCTCTTACAAACTTTTTGCTGTATTCATGTCATACAACGCGTCGCTTCTATGAGACGTCATAGCATTTACACAATTATCAAAATGATTCATGTCATGATTTTTCAACAAATTTTACGTTGGTTGTCAACTACCTAATGCAACACTTCACTTTTTACATCCGAGGCTTCGGACCTGACAATAACAATGTTAACCATTTGATTCTAACCATTTGGTTGATGATATTGAGAGTAATGCTTTTATAATTTTCGTGCACTTGACCTCAATGTAACCAAAGCAGAATTTAGCAGCATACTTCTAGATTAATATCAAAATTTATACATATCCTTCTATCAAATCCATAAAGCGTAGATCAATCTTAGAACATTGAACAAGGCCTAGAGTGGATGATCCAATATAGAGCTTGACAGTGATGCCATTATTTTCCGTCTTTAGATTTTCCATAGTACAACAACAACAAAGCCTTAATCCCAATACGTAGGTTCGGCTACATGAATCTTTTTTCTCCATTGTGTCCTGTTTAGTGTCATATTTTCAGTTAGTTCTAATAAAATATGATCATTGTTTATACAATAAGCCCAAGTCTTCCTAGGTCTATCACTGCCTTTCTTAACATAAGTCAAATCTAAGACATTTACTATCCTAATATTCAAATTGGATCATCAGATGGTTGACATTTAATGTGACCATCCTAATTAGATCATCAGATGGTCGACATTTAATGTGACCAAACCATCTAAGGCGACTTTATCTAATTTTGTCCGTCACAGGAGCTACACCAACCCTATCACGATTACATTTTGTCTCTAAGTGTAAAATCACTCATCCACCTGATCATTCTCATCACGACAACACTAAACTTAGTATTATGCTTCTCTTTTAAAGGCCACCATTCAACGCCATAGAGCATTGCAGGTCTCACCACCATCTTATAAAATTTTCCTTTCAGTTTAAGCGATATTTTCTATCACACAAAAGACCAGAAGCATTCCTCCACTTCAACCAACCAACTTGAATTCTACTATTAACATCCCCATCTATATCACTATCGCTTTGAACAACATACCCGAGATATCTAAGTCGTTCACACCTTTTAATAATTTGATAACTCAAAGATTCACTTCTGTCTCTAGAGCTACTACTAAAATTACATTCCATGTATTCAGTTTTAGTTCTACTCAAATGTTCAAATGTAGGCCTTTAGACTCCAATGTAGACCTCCATACTTCATAATTTTTCTGGGATTTTTCTCTTGGCTTATCCACAAGAAGGATGTCATCAACAAAAAACATTCACCAAGGCACATCCTCCTATAAATGTCCAGTAAGGCCATCCATAATTTAAGTAAACAGATATGGGCTTAAAGCTTATCCCTGATGTATCCCAACAAAAATAGGAAAATATTTGGTCAATCCTCCTTCAGTTCGAACACAAGTAACAACTCTAGTATACATTTTTTAATGACTTGAATATAAGTCATATCAACACCTTTCTTGTCAAGAACTCTCTAAAGGATATCTCTTGGAACCTTATCGTAAGTTTGTTCTAAATCAATAAAAATCAAATGTAGATCCTCCTTATCATTTCTGAACTTCTCCATCAAACCTCTCAATAAATGTATAGCTTTCATGTTAGACCCGCCCGACATAAATCCAAATTGATATGAGAAATCAATATAATAATTCTTAACTTATGTTCAGTTACCTTCTCTCATAATTTTAAAGTATGACCATCAACTTAATTCCTCTATAATTTGCACACTCTTGTGCATGCCCTTTATTGTTAAAAATGGGTACTAAAATACTCTTTCTCCGCTTAAGCATCTTTTTTAGTTTTTAAAATAATATTAATGAGTTTGGTAAGCCAAGAAACTCTCAAAACTTCTAAATATTTCTACACTTCAATTGGGATATCATCAGGTCGTATAGACTTTCCATTTTTGGTTTTCTTTAAAGCCTCCTCAACTTGTTTTTTACTAATGCGACGATAAAAATGAAACGTTTTATTATTATTAATGATATTAAGATCTCTAAGGTCGATCGTTTTTTCAGAAACTTCATTATAAAATTTATCAAAATAATTCATCCACCTATATTGAATATCTTTTTCTTAGAAAATCACTTTTTGATTTTCATCCTTAACACACTTTACTTGAGTTAAATCTTTACTTTTCTTTTTTTATTTATTTTTCTAGTT
The DNA here is from genome assembly GCF_001263595.1 of Phalaenopsis equestris. Lineage (NCBI taxonomy): Eukaryota > Viridiplantae > Streptophyta > Magnoliopsida > Asparagales > Orchidaceae > Phalaenopsis > Phalaenopsis equestris. The sequence continues at coordinate 5,012 of NW_018165085.1, forward strand.
TATACATATATTTTTCACCCTCATTAGTATCTAATTAGCATCTAATTTATTATAAAAGTTATTAAAAATAGAATTCTTAGCATTATAAATGTTTTCTTAGACTCCCAACGGGCCATCTTATAATTTTCCCAATTCACTAAGCTTCTACATTTAAAACAATTTTTATAACAAAATTTTTAATATTTTATCGTTGTTTGCGCATTATTATTCCACCACCAACTATTCTTATTTATAAAAATTTTTCTTTTGATTTCCCAAGCACATCTTTTACCACTTATTAACTTGTGCTTGTTACTTTGTCCCACATAATTAACTTCTTAATGAACATCCCAAAGCTTAAAATCTTGAAGTTTACTAAGAAAAATAATTTTATTTTTGTCTTTTAAGTACCACCATCTAATCTATAACAATGTTTCATGGTATACTCATCTTCCTCATTTAATCTATGACAATGTTTCATTGTATTTTTTTATCTTCGAACTTCTCTTCTTAAAATTCAGAAATATTAATTGATATTGAGTATTTAAATTGTCACTTAAAATTTCCTTATAATCTTTACATTATTAACGATCTCTTTTTCTCATATGAAAGTAATCAAATTTTATTTTATTTGATCCATTCATATAGTAATAATATGCTCATCTCTTTTTTTAATTGAAGTATTACAAAACCGTAGCAACCATGAATATTTCTGTAATCTTCTACCACCCTATCGACATGTATATTTAAATCTCCTTCAATAAAAATTCTTTCTTCAAGAGGTATCATTTGTATTACGTCTTCTAAGTCATTCTAGAATTTATCTTAAAACCCTACATCTAAACTAACTTGAGGAGTATAAGCACTTATAATTTTAATAATCTTAGTATCAATAATAATCTTAAAGACTATAATTCTATCTCCAACTCTATTAGTTTTTACAACATTATCTTTCAAACTTTTATCTATAATTACACCTATACTATTTCTAGTGCGACTCTTACCAGAATACAAAAGTTTAAAACCTAAGTTATCAATCTCCTTAGCCTTTTATCCAAACCATTTAGTTTCTTGAATAAATAAGATATTATTCTTTCTATGAATCCTAATATCAACTAATTCTATTAATTTATCATTGAGAGTACCTGTATTCTAAGATCCTATCATAATATTAGTTTCACTAGTTTCATAGACCAACTTATTTACCCACATTCGTCCGTAATGTGGGAACCCTTGCTTATTTGACATTACACATGAGCGTCGGTGTAGCGACTTTTGCACACTTTTCACTGTATTCAGGTCATGCAGCGCGTCGCTTCCAGGAGACGCCCTAAAACTCACACAATGATCAAAGTGATTCATGTCATGATTTTTTCGACAAATTTTACGCTGACTATCAACGACCTAATACAACCCTCTGCTATCATGATTTTCCATAGTATAAAAAAGATTGTGGTCAATCAATGGACCTTTTGGTCAAACATAGATCTCAAAAACCAGATGACACATCAGTCCACCATATTCTTTGCTTCAAGTATAAATGTGGTCTTCACCCCCAAGGTTAGATTTATTCTAAACTAGCTATGCTCATCCTTATGGAACTAGTTTCTGTGAAAGAAAGATAATTATAAAGCTAAAACATCATTCATTTTTTCAGTATCACCATATATTTATTTCATTGTTTCTTTTGCTAGATATCTGTGGTTGTCAAAATTGTATTCCCTACATTAATAATTAAGCTCTAAATTTATTGTAGGCCTATCTCTAAAAAATGCCACAATTTAAAAGTGTGGGTCATCTTATCTTCTTTTTTACACAATTGATATTTGAATTGAAGTTAGTGTAGAGTATCAAACACTACATGCTATGACAAGTCATAGAAGATTTTAAAAAATTCTCCTCCACTTTACGTGTAGTCTGGCTAAAATTACTTAAGACAAATGTTTGTGTTTCTTGAAATTTTTAGATGACATTATTAAGCATTTGGTTATACAATTACCTGCATATTTTAATGTTGTGATCTTAGAATGGTGGATATCCACTAAGTGTAAATCATAACATTTGTTCTGACTAAAATTTAGATTAATCATTCTCATTTTCTAATAAGAATTCATGAGAAAAAACTAACATTATATCTTTCAAAGCACCCGTTTAATAATTATTAAGCAGTACAAAAACATTATACCACATGGCCATCGCTATATTACTTCTATAGGCGTGAGTTCCAGTGTTTCATACAAGCTCACACATACTGAGTTGCGGCTACAGTGAATAAATGGACATGTTTTCCATCAAATTACTGTTTGTTCTTTGGCTTCTGTGGTGAAAAATGGATTCTCCTCTTTCTCCTCGGAAGAGACAATGGTCTTTTATTTTTTTCCTATTAACTTTCACAAGATACAACATTTAGCAATTCTATATCCTTTTTGATAAATCATATATGGCACATTTTTTATTTTTTTATTGACTTTTCATATGATAAATTCTTTTGAAGTTATATATACAATTTGATTTCTTATCTATCTCCAACTTCCCTTTCTATTAGTATAAACCAATTATAGATAAACTATGAATGTGGGCTAATATGTCGATAGCTTGATGCTATTCAGTTTGCGGTTCCTGCAGCAGTTGCTGATGAGGAAGCAGAAATGGTGATGTTTCCCAGGTAGGCCTTCATATTTTTGTCTTGTTGCTTTCTACCAGATAAATCTAACTGAAACAAAGTATTCTAAACTTTCTGTCATAGGCTTTCAATTCAAACATGGTAAAAGGAACTTTTATGTAACCCTACTTTATCCACTATGTGAAACTTTTTTTGAATCTCTTACTACCGTTTCACCGTATCGATTTCTTATAGCAAACTTTGAAGTCTCATAGTTTTTATTTTGAAGTAAATTGTTACTCAAGTTACAGGGCGCCTTATCCTTACTAATGTGCCTTGGGGTTTTGCTAACTCAAATGCTCTTCTTCCGTTATTTGAATTTGATTATTCCAGTACAAAACATACTAGCCTTTTCTTTTTAAGAAGTATAGCCAACCTTTTAACTAAACATTTTAACTTTTGATGTTTCTGAAGAACCAAGCAAAAAATCTCCACTATGTTGGGAGAACCCAGCTCAAATGTATATCTTGTGACCATATTATTGGTTCATCTACTCCTTCAATAGTTAAATTTTATGCTATCTCTGTGTAGGGAGGGTCCAGGAGTCTCATATGGGCTAAACTGGGCTTTAGCAGGGAGAGGTGTTATTGTAAATGATAAGGCTTATTACAATTTGAAGAGGCATGAGCTTGAAAAACTTGGTGCAGGCAAGACAGGTAGAATTTAATATTTCAAGTTTTATTGAGTGATTTTGTGCATTCTTATATTTTACTAGAGTTATTTTTTGAACATGCAGAAACTTTGTCTGGCATTGCACTGTATATGAGAGGCAATATAACTGGAGGGACTACTGATGTTTCTAAGGCTCAATTTGGTAAACTTTTGAAACAGGTATTGTGCAATTTGTTTGCTTTTAATAGTTTATGTTGTTACGCAGTGCCTAATTCTTTTCTTTTTGTCCAGTTGCTGATGTTCTTTACCTGTCACTTTTACATCTATTGGGAAGCATCGGTTGTACCTCTATATTGGTTTTAGAAACTAGCTTTTTTTTGATATTTTTCACATTCTCAGGAGCAATTTCTTGCCTTCATAATTTATCCTTAAGGTGCCAGCATTTAAAAATTGTAATTAACGAAGTTTATTTATATGGATTGACTTTACTAAAGCTAGTTTTGTCTTCATTCATTATTTTCTATATCGCAACCGTATTGTGTAAGCTTTTTGAGCTTATAAAGCTGTATTGACGTGGTCTACATTCATGTTTGCTTCTTCTCTTATTTATCTGAAAACTTTTATTGTGATTAATATTATTTAGTTTAAAAATTGGCGAATTCTCTTTTTTATTAGCAGGGCTTAAAGTAAGGATTGTTTGCTTGCTATTTCTAGCTTAACTCAGATTTTATCCACCCATAATGCTGCATCAATTGAATTACACATGAAGTCCAAAATATAAGTTAAAATTAATGATACATTGTCATTTTGACTTATGAAATTATTTTTTTTTTAAGATTGTATCATTAAAATTTTCGGATATCTATTATAAATGATTCTTGAATATGTAAACAGTGCATGAACCATACACTATTGGCAACAAGATACAACAATTCCTAAAAGCGTGTAAGCCATTAACGTGTTTTGGACATGACATTTGAAATATTTGTGTACTTATATGAAATTATAAAATTTCTTTGATAATTATAATATACCTAATCAAATAAGAAAACAGTAGCTTTCATTCTGTATTTGTATTTTTAAATAAACTATGGAAAACATGGTTTTCATAAATATAAGAGTGTGGGTTGTGTGTGGTCTGCTAATTACTGTCTACTACATTGCAGTTTTTCAAGAGGTGTCTAGAAAGCATGTCAAAGAAGTGTCAAATTTTACAAAACAATGAAGGCCAAATATTATGTCCTACATGTCTATTATCCTTCTAGGTAGATGGGAGTTATTTTTTATGTTAAATTTTATTTAGTAACAAATTTCAATTATAGAACATCTAAATAGGCTATTCAAGAAGATCTCATTTGGCAACCTTAACACTGGTATTTTTAATAGTTGGGTGTTGGGGATGCTTGTTTGGTTACTTTGTTGCTATTGTTATTGTATCGAGTGATGCTTGAGATGAAGGACCAAGCATCGAGAGGGTTGATCCATGGTCTCCACTTGTTGTAGTAGGAGGCTAATGATGTGATGAGCTCTCTTGGATGATTGGAGGAATTTTATTTGAGATGTTGACCAAGGGAAGAAGATCAACCAAGGGCTTAGGTAGAGCTAGCCCTAGAACTATCCCTTTTGGTTTCACCATTAGTGTTGTGGCATGGAGAGACATATATGGTATAGATTCACTTTAAAGTGTGGAATGTTAGTAGATGCGTTTGGAGTTTTTGGTGGAGATTTAATAAGTTTAGATGTATGCGAGGGAAGTTGGACCAGGCAGCTGCAGATTATTTAAAAGATGTCGCACAACAGCTGTGCCAGGAAATTGCTGCGGATGAGCTGGCTATATGTTTGTTTTTTGCTATTTTAAACAGCTGTGCTGCAACTGTTTTTGGACAAATAATCATTCTGCCCCTGTACTGCAATGTTATTTAAAACAGAACTGTTCATACTTGAAAACAAATATCTAGTTCAAACATTACAAAATAAAAATAGACACATCACTAAACAGTGAGTAACACAACAATTAAAATTTTTAAAAAAAGACTATTAAAATAATCATTAATAATGTGATAATATTATTATTGAAGAGCAGCTGATAAATATTACGGGATAAGTCGTCCTCTAGGGGAACTCTTCAAGCCCGATCACTCTCGGCGTTGCAAATCTCTAGCCCATCTGCCAACCTAAAGTAGTCACAATTTTTAACTCTTTTTCTTAGACACCTATAAAACTGTCTCTCGTAGCTGTATGATTGTCACGAAGTAAATATGGAACATTGTAGTCTGCAGTAGCAGTACAATACTTTGGAGGTACCTGAAATCCTTGAGCTTATCTTTTCTGAAGGTTTAAATATACAAAGCACATACATTTAGATTGTGACAATAATAGAAGTAATCACTCAAAGTTTTATGCAACTGCGAGGTCTATGAGAACACAATATATAAACTAACGAATCTGTGACTATAAGAAGACGACATACCTTATTAAAAAAAGGGTTCTTGGTTGTCTTTCACTTGTGTAATACCGAGCTCGTGTGTGTCACATATGCATATCACCAAAAAAGGTCGTCCAGAAGAACCTTAAAAACCATAACACTGAAATAGGTGAGGAACTTGATTGCCTTTATTGGGATTTCAGATGTGATAATAACCAATTGTGACATATAGGCCATCCAGAAGAACCCTTAAGGTCGAATGTATCATCATAGACCTCCAAAACTCACAAAAAAACATACATATTTAGATTACATTTATTACCAACAGTTGCTTTATCAGCCGTTCAAGTGGAAAAAAATACATGCATAAGGAAAATAATTATACATGACTTGTATAAAATAATTATATAATAAACATTAAATGTATAAGAAAAAGAAATACTGAGTTGTATAAAATACTGATACAATAAACAATACGTCCAAGTGAGAAAGAATACATGCATAAGGAAAATAAATATGCATGACTTATATAAAATACTGATACAATAAATATTAAATGTATAAGAAAAAGAAATACTGACTTGTATAAAATACTGATACAATAAACAATAAATATTTTCCACACACATTACAAATAAAATAACAACAAAAAATAAACGTTCTCTCCATTTAGCCTATAACATTCGTAATTCATTCTCTCAAGTCTACCATTTCGCTTACTTCTTCCTCATCTTGAGTGCAAGTTTCAGACAGATCAATTTTGGCCTGTGACAAAGTTTCTCCGAGACGATATTCATATGCCTTAGTAGGGACGTGAATGATCTTTATGTTATTGCAAGAAGGATGCCATCGGGTACTTGTTGAGAGCCATTATCGCGAGCACAAGGAAACAAATATGTAGGCATAACACGCAATATGACCCATTTCTTTCTCCAAACTCCAAATACCCGAGTGATATTGTTGGTTCTCTCAAAATCAGGTATGTGATATTTCATATCAGAAAAAAGCTTCATATACTCTATTTGTAATAGATATCTAACATCGACCAAATAATATTTACCTGATATTAATACAATGATTACTATTGTAGTAAGAACAATATCGGATTAGTTCGGTCTCAAGCATATCTGTGGGTGGATGAGGAAAATTGTATTTCTTAGTTTATGTTACAAATTTTAAAATTTGACTGTCACGTGCACTTCTCTCTCAACCGGCTATGACAAAAGTGAAGCAAATGTTGAAATCACATACAACCTTGACTTTCTGCATTGGTGAACCATATCGTCCGATGAATGTGATCTTCTCATTATTTGGAACACATCCATCCACGTGTGTTTCATAAATTGCTCCAATACAGTTCTAAATAATTAAACAAGTTTAACTAAATTATGGTATTCAATATCTGACTATAATAAATAAGTAAGATTACCTGAAAATATGACATATACTGCAGGTCCTGCGAAATCTCTATGAGAGTTCTTTTGAATGTTGGGTCAGTTGGTTTGATAACTTATGATGAAAAACTGACTAGTGTATTCAACCCAACTGAAAAATACCTACAGATTATTTCACATGAGTGCCAAAATCACTCCATGACTTATCTCATAGATTCATTCTGTGATAATATATAGAGAGTTTTTGCTAACACTTCTTGTAAAGTTATCCTGGAGGAGTCACGAAGCCCATGATTTCTGTGTAGTTCCTCCAAGAGATCGATGAATACAAGTTATTTCATACGAAACATATTGCTGAACCTTATTGGGTGGCCTGCAAACAACTCCCCAACTGACTTGTAACCAATGTATGTGAATGTCATGCAAGGAGAGCGCGTTCTGTATGAGTTATAATACATGTACAACAAATACACTGCAGATGCAATTCTTCTTCTGTGTCTTTCTCTATTTGCATACATGTAGCTAAGATATAAGAATCAATAATTTAGCTATTATCATATAATTATATAAACAAACATCATGTGCATATACAATTGGAGAAGTAAATACAAAACATAAAGATGAAAATTAAAAATGCAAATAAGCATTAACAGCGTCTGAATGAAAAAATAAAAATCCGAAACAACATGGACAGCGGCCCATCGGAAAACAAATATAAAATGTCTCACTAGAATAAAATGAAAGTCAAGTGCCCCTCAATTTTCCCTGTTGCAGGAAAATAACATAAATATTGCACCCTATAGTCAAGGGTTATCGTCATGAAAAACTCTCTCCGAGTTGGGTCTTTAAGCAATGTCATAGAGAACAAATACAGCATTGTCTCATAAATTTCTAGAGTTGCCTCCAAAATTCGCAAAACTTGTTGAATGGGTGCTGCTTGTGATGGGCCAGGGTCATTGGTGCATGAAGTTGTCAATTGTGAAATTTGGCTTCTAATGAAAGCATCACCCTCTTTCTTTTTTCTCAACCTTAGGACGCTTTGATACGCTGGTGGATTCAACTTCATTGTGGTTTGGGATAAGGTATTCATTGGAATCACCTGTTTGTCCCAAACTCTTTTTACTAGGGGTGCATACATTATTGCCCGTTGTCATGATACCACAAAACATATGATTTAACTTCTCTTCCAGCTCCAGATCGATGCCATGTATTTAAATTTTATCGCACCTGAGACCACTAACAAAGTCATAGGAGATCTTGATGCAGCTAAAAAAATTGAAAAATTGATAAAAGCAGTGGACGTTTCATAAACGCTCACCTCTAATCGCTCTGCCCACAGTTCCCCAGAAACATCAATTGTTCGTTTTATCGGATCTCAACTCAAGCCTGTGGATCCTACTTTCAAATTTTTTTTTCAAATTTTCCAATCATTTTCTTAATTGATCCCATTTTGTTTATTAATTACATCCTATCGTACTTTCTATCTGTATTTTTTTTTGAATTTTTTAATTATATGTTGTCAGTCCTCGTTGAAATAAGTTGTTGGCCTATTTCCTAATTCAACCTTTTTAAGGCAAAGGTCGCAAAATGTTAATTTCATATCTTTATCCCACTTAGCAAATGAACCAACTTGTTTTGTATTAACTTTTGTATTACTAGTGTAAAAAGAACTAATCAATATAAATATTTGCCATAAATAATATTTACCACAACTCGAAGACAAAAAACAATGTCATAATGTCATCGTCACCCTAAACTCTAAACAACCTATATACCACCTCCACACCACTCACCACACACCATCTCCGCGCGCCGCAGCACCACATCCACACACCACCACCTGACAGCACCACCTCCATGCCACACACTGACACATCCACACGCGTGACTCCACCACCTCCACAACATATACCACCATATCCACACCAAACCACCACCCGACAACACCACCTCCATACCACACACCGACACATCCACACCGACATAGCACCACCGCCACAACACACACCACCACATTCACACAACACCACACATCGACACATTCACACCTCACCAGCCACAACACCCACCATCAACACCACCCTACCACCCTACCACCCTACCACCCTACAACACCTCCTCCATAACACACCGACACATCCATGCCAACACACCACCACATCCTTACCACACCACCACATTCATACCACACCACCACCCTACAATACCTCCACAACACATACCAA
>NW_018165085.1:14916-16263 GCF_001263595.1 Phalaenopsis equestris
AATTTTATAGTCTAAATAAAGCGGGCGATTATAAAGTAAGTTTTGTAATGTTTGCATTTTTTCAGAATGTGCTTTTGATCAATGCGTTGAATGCTAAATATTTAATCTAAAATGTTGCATGGGCTATAATTATATGCGTTGAAATTCATTTTCTATCTTGAGAACCATGCAGTTATCTTAAAAATTTGTATATTTATTTCATAGTCTTACAACATAAATTTTTTAAAATGAGCAAAATTATTTGTTTAATGCACATTTTTTTTTGGAGTGCCCACTTGTTTGTAAGGTTGTCATAACTTTCACATAATGAGTTTGATCGTCTTCTTTATGAAGTAGAGTTGATACGATTGAGCCTCACTTAGTTTGATTCTCCTCCTTACAAGGACTGAAGTGACGAGATTGACCAAGAACTAAAAATTTATTTTGAATAATAAAAGTATCTTATTTACACATTTATATATGACATTTAATATCTTCTCCTAAGGAAATTTTTTTTAAAAAACATAAACTCTCAACATAGTATATACAAGTGAAACCCTAAGTCTTAATCCCCAGGCTCAATCTTTATATATAAAGTTTATAGGATCCATAACATAATACATTTTCAAATGAATTCAAATTATATGCAATTTGCAGATTCGATCCTCTGCGAATAAGATGCGGAGTTGACGATGTTTAGAGTAACTAAAAGAAATAATTATATACTCGAATGATGGCTATGTTGATGTTAAATCTCAATCAGGGGGGTGGGCTATTTTCAAAATGTCTCAAATTTGAATATACATTATTTCAAGCTTGAATCAAGATAAAAGTGTAAAATTCAAAATGTTCAAATGAAAATTTATGACCTAAAAGTTTAAAAGCAAAATCCATCCACCCCTTATAGTAGTTCGTCGAGCATAACAAATTTAATGCTAACTTGAGCTCATGAAGTGCGAATGTCAATCATTTATATTTTTATATTCACTATTAAAATAATGTAAGCCAGCAAGGACATGACCCAAGTCTTCTGTCAAAGTTTTGAGAAAAATAGGCTGAATCCTGAGTAGGTTCTATGTCTTTTCCCTTTGCTTTCATCCCCTTAAATAATATTTTTACAATCTATTTTAGGTACAAAATATTCTGCATAATCTATTATTAGGTTACCTAATAATACATATTTGATTTTAAATATTCAGCTAAAAGGGAAATAAATCATAATAAAGACATTGAAAATAATTTAAATAGGGAAGCTCCTAATTATAGAAAACTCCTAATTTAGCTGCCTGATTTTCGTTTTTCCTGATTGACATCCCCCCTCAAATTGATGCTGACTGATTAAGAAGCATCAATTTGCCAACAAGAAAT
>NW_018165085.1:17181-20392 GCF_001263595.1 Phalaenopsis equestris
CTTGGAAGCAGTTGAAGATGCCGATGAACATTATGCTAGTGCTGAAGACTACGAAGGATTCATACCGATTCAAAGTGGCTCTGATACCATGTCAAAGTTTTGAGACAAATAAGCTGAATCCTGAATACGCTTCTTGCCTTTTCCCTTTGCTTTCATTTCATTAAATAATAATCTTACAATCCATTTTAGGTACAAAATATTCTGCATAATCTATTTTAGGTAACTTAATAATGCATATTCTTAATCTAAATATTCAGCTAAAAGGGAAATAAATCATAATAAAGGCATTGAAAATAATTTAAATAAGGAAGCTCCTAATTATAAAAACTTCTAATTTAGCTCTCTGATTTTCGTCCTTCCTGATTGACATCTCTGCCCGCATGATTTGCCTCAACGGCTCCAAATAGTGTAATGATTATGACTAGAATTTTTTAAACAAATGCTTTTCTATAAAATGACACTATTATATTATGATTATGACTGCAATTTTTATATTCCATAATGATTCTTGCCTATTATATGTGAATCATAGGTACATTGTCCGGGCACAAAATATCATCTACGGTCGATTTAAGTTTCTTTCTTTAGATCCACTCTTGGTCTATGAGGTTCACTTGGAAGAAACAATCCATGGTTGGTGACAAAAAACCTTCAAGTTGAGTTGACTATTTCATTTGACTAATTAGACTAACAACCATGATAAGGCAGGATAATGAAATTATGTAATTTTGATCAAAGTCATCACCATTCCCTTCATTATCCACTTATGGTCATGGTAATTAATCTCTCAATCTATAAAACTTAAAACATTGAGCAATCATCATTTCAACCACTAGCCCATGAATAAAATACAAGGGGCACGAATTTTGGAGCTCACATGCTTATGTATCTCAACCATAAAGTAAAATTAGAACTTAGTTATTTTTAATTACCAATGTAAAGTTGAACTTCATTTTTTATATGATATTTGAAGTGGTTGGTATGATATAATATTGTGTTTGCTAAGTTTTTTATTTGTTCTGACTGATAGCAGTGAATGTTTATATAGTTAAACTTTGCATTGATGCATATGGTACTGCTTACTTCGCTCTTTTCCTCATATTATGTTTTTTGTTTTTTCAAGGTTACATCTCACATTTCATCCGTCTCAAGTGTCTTTGTTCAAGATGGAGCTATTTCCTCATCTCCAACAAGTGATGTCAAAGTCCGCATAATAAGTGATAGTTCCTCTGCTTTATTGCCGCTGGTTGATATCCTCTGGAAAACGCCTACTCGGGCAGTTTCACATGATTCTTCTCCACTTACTGTTTATATTGCCAGCTCTATAAGGTAGTTGATGATTCATCTATTCTATTAATTTATTTACTTGAAAGGAAGCACCAAGTATAGGTCGTACTTTATTGCATTGGGCTAATAAGGCTTTGTATGGTTGGCTAAAACTGGCCATTTTTACTTATATGTCTTGTTTTGAATGTGATATTGTCTGCTCTTTATTGCACTAGTAGTTTTATTAACACCATCATGTATTTCATTGCTATTGATTGTATTGCTCTGGGAACTGAAAAATCTCTCATTTCTCTGTAGCAAAAAGAATATTCTCTGGAACTTAATTTTTGAATGAATTCCGGACTAGAACATAAGGCATAATATGTTCACGAAGCGGGCCAAATGCAACTTGGTCTAACATTGAAACTTTTGGTATCCTTACCAAATGAATCCTAGATCTGGTGGGTTTAGATTACGTTAGTTTTAATATTATGGGAATAATGTTGTAATTTGTAAAAGTATGGCTTTGAATTTACAAGGAAGAAGTGCCTCGAGAATACATGTGATAAAACAATCTCATGATTTAGCCACGATATGCTATATTGATTAGAGTCATTATGGCCGAGTTTAGTGTGGTAGAAATGATAATATGAAAATGGATGAATTTTATAACTAGAAAGAATAAAAAAAGGTGATTATATTAGAAAGATGGAAAGAGAGACATTTATTGAAGAAATATACTTAGATCATTAGGGCATATACTGCAAAAGTTTTAGTAGCACAAATTAGATGGATGAATGAAGTTGTTGTGGAAGGATTAGAAGTAGGAGTTAATGCGTTGTGAAGAAATCTGCATGAATAGAATTATAGAAACTGATGTGGATTCATAAGCTTGAACTCATGTTGCTATGATTATGATAATTGTGATGGTGATGATGAGTCACAAAGCTGACCCTAAGTAATTGAGCTAACGCTAATGACATTGAAATTAAAGATGATAATGGACTTAATTAGGCAACATAGTTCTTAGAAGATGAAACTATCCTTGGTTTCAACTTACCCTTTTTTCTTATGGGTCAAATGGATAGAGCAATTAGAATTGTATGCTAATTTTAAGTTTTGTGACGAAAGTGATTGGCACTATGAATGCTAATGATGCACTAATGAAGATGATCATTCTTAAATCTGACATCAAATTATTGGGATAAGATGTGAACCTAATTAGGTAATATAACTTCTAAAGAAAATTATCTCTGACTGCAACTTACCAGCTGAACTTTTGGCTCAAATGAACACTACTGTTTAGAAATGTCGTTGTAATGTTTGGGGAATTTTTGAATAGGCTCGTGCTGGTTTTCATGTCGCCAAAAGGAGGGGAGTCGGTGAGATAAACAATGTGAGCAAAGTTGAAAGAAATGATTGGATCAAGCATGATAGAGAAGACGAAGGAAATGAACCCGGTTCAATTGAGTGATGCAATCTATCGAGCTTGAGCGAAGTTGAGCAGGTTTCGTAGAGGCGATAGCATGTGAACGATTGAGCATAATCGAGAGGGGGAGCACACAAGTGGAGGGGGAAGAGACAACGCGAGCCTGAGCAGGCATGCCTATGAATTACGCTGAACCAACAAGTGCGGGCTAAGGTGTCATGTAGGGCAAGTGAGTGGACCAAGCAGTGAGGGCCATATAATGTTCAGAGTTTGATTTTTTCAGCTGAGTCTGGTAATGTTGTCTTTTCTTATTTTTAAACCATACAAAAGTTAGGCTTCATCTTTTCTAAACTTTTTTACTTTTGGAGAAAAGTTCCTTTTAAGGTTTTTCTCTAGTATAAATTACAAATAGTAAAATTAAAAATAAATAAATAAATTTCAAATAGTAGATCTAGCTAATGATTATAGGTAGATTATCTACAAAGATTTTTATATAGAAGAGAATAAGTGAGTGAA
>NW_018165086.1:0-1909 GCF_001263595.1 Phalaenopsis equestris
ATATTATAAGATTATGTTATTATATAAATAAGAATAGAAATTTAGGTGATAGTATGTAACTATATAAGAATTGAGTAATATGTATGAAAATACGCTTATGTTTATCGCAATTTAATATTTGACTAAGCTAATAAAAAAAGCACATGTGTCCTCCACGCACATATTATTATATAATAGTTCAAATATGGGAGAACACAATTTTTTATTTGATTCATATTTTTGTAATTAGATGAAACATAAAAATAATGTTTAAAATATATTTAAAAGATGAAGCATACTTAATCAAAATATATAATAATATTTTAAAGAAAAAAAATCTTTTTTTTTTTTTTTAAGAAAGGTGAGCAAAAAAGGTCAATATGCACAATTCAAATTTATGACCTCATGGTGGGAAACTGCACCTTCAACTATTATATCAAGGTCAATATGCACAATTCAAATTTATGACCTCATAGTGGGAAACTGTACCTTCAACTATTATATTATTGTGTCAATGTAAGTGCAGAAAAAATAAAAATATAAATTTATTTGTGATCATAAATTAAAGCTTCTGAGGGGAGAGTTTAGAATTGCTCAATCAAATATATTGATATTATTTTATACTACAAAATGGCAGAGAACTAACATGTTTTTGTAAAGATGTTAAAATCTATATTGATCACTGATTCATAAATATTCTTAATTTGTGAAATAAGGCTACATAAATATTATCATAGAATATAATTTTTTATAATATTGAATGTAAAAACTTGTCGTGTGCTAGAAAACTTTCAGTGATGGAGAAAAAAATAAATAATAGCTTAGTAGAAATATACAAAACATACAAATATAGAGATAATATGAGGTAGTAAAATATTTCATTGAGAAACAAAAAAATAAAGGAGAATCTATGGGGTTGGCCTACCCAAATTAGTCCATAATTGAAGTCACAGAGTTTTGCTTTTCATTAATTTTAGAGAATGCAATATTACAATAGTTATTATTCCTTCCATTGTTACAATAGAGTTTGGTGGATGACAATACCAATTAAGTGCGTAGATTTTAGAAACAATAATTATACAACAATATCTAGTCTTCGGGTTGTAATGTCCGTTGGCGGTGGTCGGCAATTACTAATGATATATGATGGCTTCCAGCTCTCTCTATAAGTGTAAAATTGATTCCCTACTCTCCTTTTTCTTCTTCTCTCATGTGAAGAGTATGTTCTATTTATAATTTTTTAAAGTATTGTTTTGAACAGTTTGTATAGATTCATTTGATCTCATACCATCCTTTGATCTTAGACTATTCTTCTATCAGTTATGTACTTTAATGACCTCAAAATTTAATATTCATATATTTGTTAGATTCCTTTTGTCAAGTTGCTTGATTTGACAACAAATATGTCAAATTAAGTGATGTTTTAAACTTCCAATTAATGCTTTGAA
The DNA here is from genome assembly GCF_001263595.1 of Phalaenopsis equestris. NCBI lineage: Eukaryota > Viridiplantae > Streptophyta > Magnoliopsida > Asparagales > Orchidaceae > Phalaenopsis > Phalaenopsis equestris. The sequence continues at coordinate 1,428 of NW_018165086.1, forward strand.
GTTTCTAATTATATTTTAAGTAATTCATCTAGGCTCATTTTGCCTCGAATTAAATTAATGTTCGTATCGTTGGAGTTGTACTGTTGAAATCCTTAAATTGATTATAAATTTCTTGGAATTTAAAATTATATCTCAAGACATTGAGATTTGTTTTTTGACTTGTAGATTTTGTTCAAATATCCGATCAGAAGAATTGTTTTGGTTGGAAAATAGAATTCATTTGGGAAAACAGCAGCAGACCTGCATATCTACCTAAGAATTGGTGGACTGGGGCAGCTTTGCTGTCAATGTTTTCAAAAAGAATTAGATTTGTTGAATGTAACCTTTAGGTCTTTTACATATATATCCTTATATCGGTTAATATAAAATTAAATTTCAACTTTTGGATGATGCAAAAATAATTATAGGCAGGCGGATGTAGGGCCTTTTAGGTAGACTGAGCTTCATATATGTCCTCACGCTTTACATTCTATATATATATA
>NW_018165086.1:5014-6649 GCF_001263595.1 Phalaenopsis equestris
GGAAAGCTTTATGTGATTTAGGTGCAAGCATTAATTTTATGCCATTATCAATATTTAAAAGATTTGAATTAAGAGAAATAACCCCTACTACTGTAACTCTATTGTTAGCAGATCGTTCAATAACCTATCCTAAAGGAGTTATAGAAGATGTCCTAGCGAAAGTGGATCAATTTATCTGTCATGTTGGTTTCATTGTGCTAGATATGGAGGAAGATAAAGTGATACTTATCATTTTGGGGAGACCTTTTTTAGCCACAAGAAGAGCAATGATAGATGTACAGAAAGGGGAATTAACAATGTGCGTCAATAATCAAACTGTTACTTTTAATATTTCAAAATCAATGAAATATTCTGCAAAAGGTAAAGATGATGAATGCTATAGAATGGATGTTATAAGATATCTGAGTGAATTTCATTTCAAGTCTACTTATGTAGAAAAATCTGAAGAAAAAGATTTGAAACACGAGCAAGAAGAGGAATTAGATCAATTTGTAAACCTTTTTAAGGAAGATTCAAGTTATGTTCAAGAAATTTTTAAGATTTTGGATACGATAGACAAAGATAAATCATTTTGTCCATCTATTGAAAAACCTCCAGAACTTTAGTTAAAGTTACTTCCTGAACATTTAAAATATGTCTTTTTAGTAGATTCCTCTACTTTACCAGTTATAATTTCCTCTAAGTTAATGATGGAAGAGGAAAAAAGATTGATGAAAATATTGAGAAATTTTAAGAAAGTCTTTGGATGGACAATTATTGATATTAAAGGAATCACTCCTTCAATTTGTATGCATAGAATTAATCTGGATAAAAACTACAAACCCAGGGCTAATCCACAAAGGAGATTAAATCCTGTTAAGAAAGAGGTTGTTAAGAAAGAAATTTTAAAGTGGTTAGATGTTGGAATTATCTACGCTATTTCAGATAGTGCATGGGTTAGTCCAATTCCCTGTGTTCCTAAGAAAGAAGGAGTAACTGTAATTGTAAAAGAGCATAACGAGTTAATACCTAATTTTAACTTTGAAATAGTAGATAGGAAGGGTGCTGAGAATCAAATTTCTCATAATATGTCCAAGCTTGAATTTGAAAAACTACTCCATTTTGAAAGAAAAATTAATGAACATTTTCCAGTTAATTTGAAAAACTACTTCATATGTCCAAGATGAACATTTTGTTGGTATGGAATGACATACCAACAAAAGAGGAAATCTTTATTTGAAGCTAAGACTTATTTTTTGGATGACCCATTTTTATATAAACAAGGAAAGGATTTTATTATTTGAAAATGTGTGCCTTTAGAAGAAATTTATGAAATTATCTAAAAATGTCATGATTCTGATTTTGGGGGACATTTTGGTGTTGATAAAATAGCCTACAAAATTTTACAATCTAGATTTTATTCGCCTACAATTTTTAGAGATGTTAATGTTTATATCAAAACTCGTGATAGATGTCAAAGAGTAGACAATATTTATAGAAGAAACGAGATGCCCCTCAATTATATGCTAGAAGTTGAAATATTTGATGTTTGGGGATTAGATTTCATGGGACCATTTATACCATCTTTTGAAAATTTATATATTCTGTTAGCAGTGGACTATGTATCCAAATGGATAGAAGCTGTTGCTTTAACTC
>NW_018165086.1:7189-8215 GCF_001263595.1 Phalaenopsis equestris
CAGTTTCTTAGCCGTTAGTATTGAAGGGATATCAGAAAAGATCAACAAAATTGAGAATACTATGGATTTATTGGAGACCAAAGTACTTGACTTGCATGCACATCTAGAGCATATTGGATGACAATTGAAGATGTAATTTAGCCACACAAGCTATATATAGGAAGCAGATAAGGCGATGTTCATAAAGCGAAAGTGGATTGAAGAAGATAGTATCAGAGCTCGTCACCACTATCCATTTTATCAACTCTATATTCCTGGAGAGACTACTGAAAGACAAGAATTTGTTCCTTCTAATGAAGAGTGGTATTAAGTTAAATGTTAGGAATTGTGTATTTGGAGTCATGTCTTTTAGTTTGTTAGTATTTATGTCTTTTGTTTTGTGTTTGGGTCACTTATGTGTTGTGTTTAATTGTGTTTAATTGTAAAATGTGTGTTAAGGGTTTTGTACTTAGGAAAATTTTCTCATCCAAGACTATTTGGAGAGATAAATAAGTGTTAAATGTGTTTGTACTTGTTTGTGAATGAAGTTTGTTTTTTTGTGAAAATTTGTGTATTCTTTTAGCCTCGAATTGAATTAATTATTATGAAGAATTTTGAGAGAGAAGGGAGTTATAGGAGAAGGGAGTTATAGAGTTATAGGAAGTAAACATAGTCATTTAAGTGCTATGAGACCATTTAGGGGTGGTTTACTTAGGCTAATAGTGCATTTTACTTAGAATTTAAAATTTCAAAAATTGTGCACTGGCGTCTAGCGCGAGCCAACCCGAGAGGCAGGCACCTAAGCACCACTTACCCACGCTTAAGCGCCGGTTCACGAAATCCGGTTCGCAAATTATTAAAAGTGAAATTTTGGTGCAAAAATCACCATTTTTACTCCTCCTATCACCTTCAACCTCTCAAAATTGCAATTTTGGAAGGCTAGGGCACATCTAAAGTGAAGATTTCTTGGTGGAATCAAGTGAAATTTGCTAGATCCAAGTTTAAGGTAAGAGCTTTACTTCTATGCAAAAATTTTAGATTTTTATC
>NW_018165086.1:8307-10260 GCF_001263595.1 Phalaenopsis equestris
TTAGTGCTTTTGGAAGTTTAGTTTAGTGATTTAAACTTGATTTTTAAAGTTATTTTTGGAATTTATCAAATTTGTAGAATGACACCAAGAATGAAAAGGAGTCGAGGAAAGAGCCCATTCAATTTAAGCAAGTTTGTTAGTCGAAAGCTCAAGATCGATATAGTGACGCTCTGCCGTCACAAAAATTGATTCAAGAATGATGTTTTAAGAGTTCGGGTGGAGAGGTAGAAAACCTGATAGTCCGCCGATAGTGGGAACAACTCTGTTGTTTCTCTACCGTCGCAGTGATTTATGTTGTGAAGGATTTTAATGCAAATCTCCCAGAGGCTGAAGACGATCGAGTTATGGTTAGAGGAAAGTTGGTACCTTTTACTCCATAGGTAATAAACTTGTTTTACCATTTACCACCGGAGACTTTATGTTTTTATGCAAATTATAGTCCTAGTGAGGCGGAGTTATACAAGATTATTTCATATTTAACTATTGGGAGAGGTCTTTGGAAGATAACCAATGAGAGGAGAGTAAATTTCCCAAATTCAAAGTTATGTGCACCTTCTAAGGCTTGACACTATTTAATTTCTGCTCTTTTGTTTCCAACCAATCATCTCAGTGAAGTGACCAGAGAAAGAGCGACGTTGAACTGTTGTATTCAGGAGGGAAAGCCCATCAACGTAGGGGCTTTGATCTATCACACTATCATCAGTTCAGCTGTTGCTGCTACTATTGCAAGTATATGATTTGCTTCCTTGATATTTTGATTATGAGAGAAGGCTGGAGTAAAGTATGATAGTTGGGAGGAAGTTTTGTTACCTCTAAAGCCCATTACGAAGGTGAATGTGAAGACTTATTCTGACATTCGATTTTTGGCTGGAGAGGAGGATTTTTCGGAAGTTATGGATTAGAAACGTTTGCTACATCTTCGTCAAGACAATCTACTTCTCATGCTTCTACATCTAGAGGTGATACCAAGACTCAGGATGAGTTACTGCAGAAGATAATGGACAATATAATTTTTACCGTTAATAAGGTACAAAATTTAGAGTGTTTTACATATCATACAAATAGTTATAATAGAAGGAAAACTAATTATGAAAAGAAATTCCACTCATCTTTGGAGAGCCTGATTAGAGGTGAACCAGGAGTGCATTTTCCTCCATATCCTTGATATCCTAATTATGAACCTGCAGAAAAATGGTACGGTGGTGATCCTGAGGATGAAGAGTAGAGCTGAGAGATTCATTTTATGGTTGTAATATGATGTGAACTATGTGGTCTGAGCTTGCTGCATTTGCATCTATGTGTTGTTTTGGACTATGATTTATGTTGTGCTTTGAATTTTTTTTTTATGTTCTATTCTTGTTGTGATTATTGTGTTAGATAGTATTTCATTTTTTAATTTTAGGGTAGTAGCTCTTGTTTTGTGTGTAGTACTGTGATTTAGTTAGTTTAGAACTTAACTTAATTTCATATCTATTATAAAGTAGAAAGTCTTGCTAGCTTAGATCTTAAACTTGAAATTCAGAAACTGCTGCCCTATATTTTTCTTTTATCATGTTAATATGTTGTTTGCTTTTATACCCACTATTTAGAAGTCTATTGAATCTCCACATGTTAAACTAAAGTACAATGTTAGAAAATTTGATCAAAAATTAATTTTACTCCTGTCTTTAGTTTTATACTCGTATAATTAGGATGTTAAAATTCCTGATAGCATGTTATTTCAATTTTCATTTCCTGACTATATAATTATATGATGTTAAACTATTTAATCTGTTAAAAATTTAAGTTTGGGAGGGATGAAAAATATTTTCAAAACTGGAATTTTATTTGTTCTCAAATGTACTACAAGTGAATTTGATTTTAAGAGAAAAATTGATTATGTATATGAAGTTATATTAGGGAAGCAAAATTTGATTTTAGAAAAGAGTAAGAAAATTTAGTTAAAATTTTAAG
>NW_018165086.1:10791-26529 GCF_001263595.1 Phalaenopsis equestris
AAGATTGAAGTATCACTTGAGGACAAGTAACATTTTAAGTTTGGGAGATTTTGATACACCTAAAATATATAGTGTTTTTAGACACATTTTTATACCTATTTTTGAGATATTGCACTTTAATGGAAGGTATTTTTGTATTTTTCTTAAAAATACAAGTAAAAATGGAAAAAAATGATTAAAGGCGTGAAAAAGGATCAAATTTGGAGCAAAAAGAAGAAAAATTGCCAAAAGAGTTTTGGGGCATAAGCGCCAGATCCGACGCTTAAGCGCCGGTTAAATTGAGAAGGCCATGCCTAAGCGCCAGAGGCTCTGCGCTTAAGCACCAGTGGCAGTTATTGGACGAGTAAATTTGATTTCTGTGAATTTTGAAGAATTTCAAAGAGGTTTTTGAGGCACCCATTGGCTTAATAGGTGGTTGTAACCACCATAGATGAAAATGATATTCTTGGTGATTGTAAAAGAGAAGATATTCAAAGCAACTTCCAGAGTTTCGTGGAAAACATGACATAAGTTTTTATCTTTTTTGTTTTAAACTACTTTAGGTTTTAATCGAGACTTGTTGTTGGTTTGATAATGATTTCTTCTTTTAAACTAAAGTGTGATTTTATTTTCTCCATGGATTCTGAATAGGTTTTTTTATTTTTCTTCTTAAAATGATAAGAAATTAAGTTTTGGATGGAAGTTGTGGACATAATTGATCTTCAATAATGGAAGAAGTTGTGATGATTTAAATTCATGCACTTCATTTACTTCTTGATTTGGCCAATCTAGATGTTAAAATTTATTGTGAGAACATATAAGAACCGGGCTGCTATTGTCTCAATCAACAATTGGAAAGAATCACATGAGGTTGTATGAATGAGAATGTAGTTCATATGATTGAGTGCAAATAAATAGGGAAATATTCATTGATGGGTGTAGAGTTAGAGGACTTTAAAGTGATAGGTTAAAGCCCCCAACTTGTTTTATTGTTTTAGGTTCTGATAGGAGAATGATAGCTCCTAGGTGGAGGGAATTGAGGGAACTCTAGAGTGAGAGCTAGTATCTTCCCTTCCTAGGCGGGCTTCATAGGACTATTCAAACTTTAAATTAGCCAATGTTCTTTATAACATCTCTAGTAAGGGTAAAGAATATTATTGCTCCTATTTGACACAACACAATTTGCATACTACCACAACTATACTCCTATACTTACTACTCATTCATGATAAGAAGAAAGATATTTTCATATTAAATACTTTACTTCTACAAAAACTTTAGTTATCTTTTTAAGTTGTTACTGTTTCATTAAAATATCAAAAATACCAAAAATATTTACATTTTAAATTCCTGCAAAAATCATTTTTATTTTAAGTAATTATCTTTTTTAAAAATAGAAAAACTTTCTAAAAAGTGCATATTGCATAAGCTTCCCTATGGGTTCAACTGGTCCTAATCAAAAAGGCCTATATTACTTGATAACGATACGTATACTTGCGCAGTATCTCAATATAATATATATAAAAAGTTGAATTCTTATTTTTCTTCTAGATCAAGTTTTTGGTTTTGTTGCAAAATAAGGAAATATAAGTGAAAAATACCATCAAAACCGTTGTTATACTGTCAATAAGCATTAAGATCGGGGATCAAGTTTTTGGCACCGTTGCCGAGGATTAAAATCTTCAAGTTGTGGTGTCGACTTCATAAATCCTTACATATACAAAAAAATTTGGATCAACTATACTTAAGTTTATGAATATTATGGTAAATATAAGTAAAAGTTTTTAATAATGAAGGTCAATTCTAATGTTAAAGACATTTGGTATGATAAGATAAGACTAAGTTTTTCTATTTAAAGTATAAAAAATGGTATTTTTGAAGTATTAAGATTCATGTAAGAAGAAAAGAATGAGAATTTATGAAAATCATAAACTAATATGAGTTTATAAAGTGAAGAAAGGTAAGGAGTTTTGAATTTGAGAAGAGGATAGTAAAGTTCAAAACTATTAAAGGTTATCCAGATATAATAATCCTCACTTGAAAAAGAGAAATAAAAGAAAGGATTGAAAAGATCCTAAAAGAAAATAGAAAGAAAAGAAAAGAAAAATAAGTGAGGAGAAGCATGAGGAGATGTCTAATTAAAAATTGGCTTCACTTGAATCAACTTAAGGAAAAAACTTTATTACATTTTCTAAACTTATATTGGATTATTAGTAGCATTATTAGTAAAGATTGCCTGAAGTTCTTTTTCATGTGAATATTCTAAATATCCTTGATATAATAAATTACAATTCTTCTTAAAATAAATAGAGATTCAAAAATCTTAAAATTAACTAACTTCTAAGTACTCTTAGACTTAGAATTTGATTCTAAGTTATTAAACTTTTTTTCATAAATTTTACTATTTTATTTATTGAACTAAAGTATAGAAGTTATAAGTTAGTCTCTATCTTTACTCATATGCTTTTATGTAGTAAGAGTGTCACTTGAGGATAAGTAATATTTAAGTTTGGGGGGTTTTGATACACCAAAATAATATGTTGCTCTATGTATATATTTTATGCTTATTTTTTGTGATATTGCACTTTAAAGATGGGTATTTTCATTTTTTTGTTGCAGGTATATCAATTTTAGTCATTTGGAGCAAAAGTACCAAAAAGAACGAAATTTGGAGCCAAAACAGTGAAGTTTTAAATTCTGGCACATGATGTGCCAAATTGGTGCCAGATGTGCTGAAGTGGAGCCAGATGCGCCAAAACCCAGAATAGTGTGGTCTACAGCAAACCGGCGCACGATGTGCTAGATTGGCATCAGATGCGCCATTTGACAGAGAGTTGGTGCATGATGCGCCAGATTTGAATTGGATGCACCAGGGACAACTTTTTGTGGATTAAAGCGGTTTGAGACAATTTTTGTGAGAATTTTCTAAGGGAAACTTGTTCTAAACAACCCCTTGGAGTAATTGAATGCATCTAGAAACTTTGGAAGATTAGTTTATGAAGGGATGTGTCTCTTGGATCGTTGGACATGTCTTTTGAATTCAAAAGAGTTGACTTTTGGATAGATTTTTTGAAGGGATATTTGAATTCTTTTTTTAGGGAGGTAGCCTTTAATAAAAGAGAAGGGAGTCTAGGGTTGAAGAAGAGAATAGGAGTATTAGGCGTGAGGTGCGTGGCGTGATAAATGAGAGTTAGAAAGAGAGAGAGAGAGAAATTCAAGCGCTTGGAGATTTTCTTCAAGGATTGTAAGAGGAGGGGGAAGGTGAGAGATTTCTTTTTCATTACACTTCTAAGAGAGAATTGAGAGTGCTTGTAAAGAGAGAAAGACTTGGAGAGAACTTCTAGGAGTTTGCTTGGGAAGGATTGTCAGATAAGTTGTGTCTTTTATTTCTTTTATTTTGTAAACTTATTTTTTATATATGAAATTTGTGTTTTGTCGTATCCTTTTCATGAATTCTGAGTAGTCTTCTTTATCCTTCTCCCTACATTGAGATTGTGAAGAATGAATTTTGTTTTCTACAGTTTTAGATGGCAATAATTTGTGATAATTTGAACTTCGATCTTCATTTACTTTTTGATCAGGCCAATTGAAATGTTAAAATATGTTGAGAAACATATGTTTTGAAAGAGCTATGATTTCTACAACACGGGAAGAATCACATTTGATTTCATGAGAGATTATTTCATCCATGAAATTTAATTTAAATAAATAGGGAAATATACTTTGTTGGATACTTTATTGGATGCAGAATTGGAGATTTTAAGGTGACCGATTAAAATCCCCCAATTTGGTCCAGTCATTGGAAACTAATGCAAGATTGTTAGCCCTTGTGGGGGTTGTTTGGGGGAGCCTGGAGTGGCAGCCAATATCCTCCCAGCCTAATCACAAAATTAGGGAACAAACTTTGGATTAGTCAATGTTTTTTAGGCACTCGAAAGAGGGTAAAGAGTAGGATTGCGCCAATATGGCACAAAACAATTTATATATAAATTTTTAAATGATTTTAATTTCTTCACAAACCATGTATTCATTGTGAAGGGACTCTTCATCACAAAAGCTTTGTTTAGTTTTTTGTAATTTTACTTTTAAAAGTTTAGTGATTAGTTTAATTAGCTTTGTCTTTTTACTGCATTATATTTAACATTCACTCTATTACTTTATATTCAAATCTAGCACTTCATTTTTGTAGTTTAAAATTGTAGTTCACATTATAATCTTAAGAATTTACTAATAAGTATTTCCAACTTTTCTGTGGGATCAATATTTGAGACTCTATTAGAGCCCTTTGTTACTTGAGCGATACGTATACTTGGGTTATTTTTAAAGTGGATTTGGCATTTTAAGGATTATTAAAAGATAAAACTATTTTAATTGAAGTTATTTTGTTGGAATTAATTTGCATATTTGTTATTGTATTTGTCGTGTGTATTTTGTAATATTGAAAAATATTTATAAAACTAACACACTAAATCCACTCGCATCACTTGGGAAGTTGCTTTCTTCACTTCTTCTCTCCTGTGGTAGCTTATGATGCTTAGAAACAGAGGCTATGGTTGTTTTTTGGGCTCTTTGGATCTCCCAAAAATGTAGACTAAGCTACATCCATGTTGAATCCGATTCAAAACTATTGGTGCATATCATGTTAGAACAGGTTTATTCTCCATAGCACATTGCTCATTGGATACATAGAATTAAGAGTTTAGTTGGACAGCTTTCTACAAGATTTTCATTCATTTATAGGGAGGGCAATAGGCATGCAAATTGGCTTGCTAAATTTAGTGGATGTAACTATGTAACTGAAGTCTCTAGATCTCTCTCCTCGCCCCTCTCACTTTTGTTGCTTGAGCATAACTTAAATATCCTTTACCTTAGAACTTGTAATTCCATTTAATGCAATGTATTGTAACTTGAGTAGTCATGTTGATTTGGGTCTACTATATATAAGACAAACAAGCACAAAATTAAAAATAAAACGACACTATGATTTTCCTAAAATAAGTCCACAGTTCAAAAATAAAAAATTTTAAGTCAAAAGCTTTCGTTCGTTTTTTCCGCCAACCGCACCAAAAACTTGATGTGATGTAGATACTTTAGGTAATCTATCTTAGTGTGTAAAGAATTTAATTGCAATCCATGACAATGGCACCAAAAAACTTGATATGACTACAAGTATATGCTTAAACCAACAATTCTCATTTTTATCCATAGTTTAATTTTACACAAGTGCATGTATTTTTTTTAAGGAATATAGGTCTTTCTTTTAGTCCCCAAGTAACGATCCCACAGAGGAAAGCAAAAACTCTTTTTTTACACTTAGTAACACTTAGCTTAAACTGCAATTACTTATCTAGGAATCAAGATTGCACCTGTATATTTAAAAAGAAATACTCAAACATACTAATTCTACTTCTAAATTTAAAGAAATTACAAAGTGCTTTTAAACTAATTTTACGTTGAAAAGTTCAAATCAAATGAAAATCTTTCCCCTTTTGTTATAATATTATAATCAGTGTTGGAATGAAATATTTATAGATTAAAATGTAGTTTTGTGACAAATATTAGCATACCTATTTTTTACCCTCTTCCGAGCGCATAAAGAACATCAGGAAACATAGAGCTATGTTCCTAAATTCTTGATTATGTTGGGTAGGTTCTAGTCTATTACTCTAGATTACTCATTATTCTGCCTTATGTTCCAAACTCTAGATCAAATTGGTTAAGAATCTAGCCTGCCACCCTAGAAACACCAATTAACACCCATTAAAGATTATCTCCCTATCTATTTTCATTAACCTATGGATTACCTTTTCACCCACTAGATTAATGTGATTCTTACTAGTTGCGGAACACATAGCCCTCCCGGGTCATTATGGATTAACAACAAATTTTAACATAGCGATTATCAAGATTGAATATGTAAAATAAGTATGAAATAAGGAATCATCACAAGTGTAGAATAAGAGATATTTTCAACATTTCTAATCCCAACACATGATTATTTTCCATCTCAAGGAAAAAGATAAAGAAAACTACTCAAATTTCATGAAGTTGACACAACAAAACATGGATTAATAATTAAAAATAGGTTTAAAAAATAAACACAAACTAAAGTGAAACGAAAAACAATTATCTCATACTCCTCCTCAAGAAAATCTTCTAAAGTTCCCTTCACACATTCTTCTTTTCTCACTCACAGCTAATGAACAACAACATCTACTCTCTAGCAACCTCTCCCACATACTTGAAATCTCTCACTAACAACTCCTAGGACTCTCTTTAAATTAATTTTTAATCCTCCAAGAGTCACTTTAGGTGTCCCTTCAAAATTCATCCAAATAAATTGAATTTTTAAGAAAAAACCGTTTTTGGTGCCTAGGTGCCCAACTGTGGCCCCTAGGTGCCAACCTTTTAGAAGCCTTCAATAGCTACATGGTGCTTAACACCATATCAAAATTTCCTTCTATGCTTCCTTTGACTCCAAATTGCTCTATTTTAGCTCCATTTGCTCTGAATATTCATCTCTTATGCTTGAAACTAAAAACATTCAAAATATCTTTCATGAAAGTGCAATATCATTAAAAATGAGCATAAAACGTATACAAAAGGATAACACATTATTAGGCATGTTAGTTGTCTAGTGTGGCTAGGATATTAGAGGCATCTTCAACTCAGATGGGGTATAAGTATTTTGTGTATAGCATTTCCAGCTTCGTAGCTGAACCTTCTTTTCTCCTCTTTCTAGCGACATCCTCGCCAATTCGACGGGTATGAGTCCCACCTCTTGTAGCATTACCTGATAATCATATGATAGAGTTTCTTTACTTTGACCTTGGGGCTACTGAGGTCTTTGTCAATGATGCAATTCATGGATTGCTAGTAGGGGATCTCTAGACATGTTGGGTCAAAACTCCTTCATGCTCGGGTAGACTTACAGTCTCAACAGCCTGGGATGACAGGTCCACGGTACCTTAACCCGATTACCTCTACCTTTTTTAGGAATCACTCCTCTCTTATTTTACCTACCCCCATTGGGCTTTGTATCTCTTTTGACTTTTCATAGATGCCATTTAGTTGGCCTCACTTAGCTGACAAATCACTGCTCGTTTGGGATATAATGATTTGCCCTCTACCCTTATGGCCTAGTTTGACCTCAAAGTGGTGGGATAGTTTCTACCACTGACCCAGTTATTTCACAAGACTCAATATCCTATGATCCACTACCTATTTGGAACTGTGAGAGTCTTACTCTCTGCCTTATGGTTAGTGAGAGCTCAGAAAGTTGTATGGATGTTTTCTATGAAATAAACCATTCTCTGTGACTCCCTTGCCAGTCATCACTCAATTGAAAGCAAAATTCTTATGATTAAGAGTATTATTGGGCAACCCTTAAGATGTAATTAGGTAAATGAGACACGTCATTTTGGGAACGCTCTTGGTTCTCTAGTTTGGGTAGCCTATATAGGTTCTCTTTCATGGGTTTTCTTAGTTTTTCTTAAAAACATGGAGTCAGCAACTTGAATTTATATGTCATCATATAAATCTCTTATTCAAATAAATCACCCACTTGAATCATATCAATGATTCAAAGAGGAGAGAAATAAAAAAAATCTATGACAAAAAAATAGGCAAACAAATAAAATGAAACAAGCGGAAGGTTTATATATGGGTAATCCTCATGTGATTGATCAAGGGTATACATCTAAATAGGATCAGATTCAATTACCTAGAAACACAAATTCCACAAAAAGAATAAATTCATAAGCCATCTGTAAATAGAGAACCAAAAAGAACATTTTTATGATGGGGTGAAGAGTCTCCTAGAGGAACGTATCCATCTAGTTAATTACATCTTAAGATATACCCAAGAAAACTCTTGATAAAAGTATTTTTGCTTATTCTATCAAGAACCTAAAGAATAGGTTATCAAAGGATGGTTCATTTATATGGGAACAACCTAATGCTTCAAAGCTCTCCCTAAGACATAAAGGAGAGAGTGAGTATCTCACAGCTCAAATGGGTAATGTCTTATCGACATCAAAAAGTATGAAATAACAAAAATCTTTTTGATGGAGATAACCCTTTACATTAGAGCTTAGTGGGTCATAAGAGTAGAGGGTAAGGCATTGTATCCCAAATGGACGGTGGCTCATCAGTAATCGGACCATTAAGATGATATCAACAAATTCAAAGGAGCGATAGGGTCAAAGGGACTTAATAATAGGAAGGGTATAGTGATCCTAAAAGGTAGAGGTAGCCGTGTTCGGGTACCATTAACCTATCATCCCAAGCACTAGGACCCTAAGTCTACTTGGTTGTGAAGGTAGTCAACCCAACATGTCTAGAGATCCCAGATCAACAATCCATGAATTGCATCATTCAAGGGGACTTTTGTAGCCTTAAGGATGAAGGAATGAAACTCTTTCATATGACTACAGGTGGAGCTCCAAGAGGTGGGACTTATACCCACCGAAGTGGCGCAGATGTGTTGGAAAAGAGGAGAAAGGGAGGTTCAGATATAAAGCTAGAAAAGTTCTCAAGAAAAGTGCTTACACCCATTTGGGTCAGGAGCTTTCTAATTACCTAAGGACACTAGATAACCACCTAAGTAGAAATCTATTATGGTTCAGTCAGGTTGGAGAAGCACAAGGGCTTCTCCTTGAGACATGAAATATGATTTAGTGTGCTAATCAATCCTAATATGGAGGCCCTATTAGATATGATAGGAGCCCATTTAAAATTGAGCCCGAAGGCCAAGCGAATGTAAATGTGTGAATTTTAAAATCTTGAATATTTTAATCCTAAAATGTTTATTATCTTGTATATTTTATTAGTATTTTGTACATAATTTAGAATTTAAAATCCTAAAGAACATATATTGCATTCGTGATTCCTAGACAGTCCATAGAAAGAAAGGTTGAAATTTAATTCAACTATTCACGTTATGCAAGAAAATAGGAAAAAAAAGCCAAGCATAATAAAATAAAAGGCTAATGTTGTTTGGTCAGTGATGATCACGATGTTCAAAATAGATATCAAGTGGGTTGACAACACGATGTATGCAGTTATACTTAATTTCCTTAATAATAATTCTTACTTTGCAATGGCACCAAAAACTTGATCCTGAGCATACAGTTATAATATTTAAATATGGGATACTAAGAAAGTATACATATCATTATCAAGTAATATAGAGCTTTTTGATTAAGCCATGAATATCGAACCCACAGGGAAACCTATAATATACAACTTGCAAAATAGGAGAAATTAGATAGCAAAATTCTAATTAGCAAAATATTCTTACTTAAACTCTAGATTGTAAAATGAGAATGAAAGTTCGATTCTTATTGTAATTTTTTATACTTCAAAATAAAGTAAGCAACTAATTAACTTAACTAAATACTTTCAAGATGAAGGAAATATAAATAAAATATATTTTTCCTTATTATGAATCAATAACAAGTATAGGAATTTTGTTGTGGAAGTATTCTAATTGTATTGTGCCAAACAGGAGTAATAATATTCTTTACCCTTACTAGAGATGCTAAAAAGAACATTGGCTAATCTATAGTTTGAATAGTCTTGAAGACAGATTAGGTAGGGAAGATACTAGCTCTCACTCTAGAGTTCCCTCTTCTCCCTCCACCTGAGGGCTAACATCTTGTTTCAAAACTTAAAACTATATATCAAACAAATTGGGGGTTTAGCCTGTCACTCTAAAATCCTCTAATTCTACATTCTTCAAAGTTTATTTTCCTATTCATTTGCACTCAACCACCCCATGAACTACATTCTCGTCCATGAAATCAAATGCGATTCTTACCATTTTTTTGATAAGACAAAATCATCTTGGATCTTACATGTTCTGACAACAAGTATTAACATCTTAACTGGTCAAATCAAAAAGTAAATGAAGTACAAAGTTTGATACATCACAACTTCTTCCAACATTAAGGACTAACACTTCACATAACTTCCTTTCAATACTTAATAACTTATCATTTTAAGGAAACAGATAAAAGAAAAATACTCAGATTCATACAGAAAACACAACCACACTTGAGTTTAAAAGTAAAAATCATGCACGCAAACAAGAAGTCTAAATTAAAGCCAAATGTAGTCACAAAGATAAACACTTATCTCAATCCTCTCCACCAAATGTATTTCCACTAAATGTCTTGAAGTTCCTTTGAATTTCTTCCTTCACTCGCAATACAAACTAAAACTTAAAATAAAAAGAAAAGGTGGCAAGCGGCGGTTTGAGATGGGCGATAGCGGTGACTCTGGATGGATGGATGATGATTGGCGAATGGTGTTTGGCCCCTCTCTTTTTCCTCTGATGATCCAAGTCTTCTTTAATAAAAATTCAAAAGGTGTCTTAGTGTCTCTTCAGAATGTGCCTCCATTCATTGAATGTTCTAGAAGTTACCTCCTTTTAAAAGTCAATTGAATGAGTTTTTATGTCCATGAACTATTTTCCACATTTTTACCAAGGGTTGCTTCAAGAATTTCTTCAAAAATTTGTTCAAATTCAATGAATCATCAAATGACTACTTCTGGCACTTATGCCCGAGGTACCTGGAGCTTAGGCACAGCTCTCTCTATATAACTAATGTGTTAGCACTGATCCTAAGCGCTTAGGTGCCTCAGTTCATTTTTGCACCTTCTTCATTTTGCTCCAAATTTAATCCTTTTTCACTCATTTACCATTTTCATCCATTTCATTGTACCTGAAAAAAAAACACACAAATACCTTTCATTAATATGCACTATCTCAAAAATAGGTATAAAAATGTGTACATAAAGACTATATATTTTAGGTGTATCAGCGAACATTTCTAAGAAAAAAAATGATGATCAGGCACTGCATAAGTACATGTCTTGTCCTAATTCTATACAGTTACATAGATTGTGGAATTAAGATATGAGACACAAGCATATGGTCTTGGTCCCTCTCCATGTGGTCTCATGCCTTTAGCACCTCAGAACTCATGCTCGTATCTTATCTCTACTATAAAACTCTCCTAGAACCCTAAAAAGTACAACAACAAAGTGAAATAAAGACTTTATTTGCAAAAAAATGTTAACACGGGTTATAGCGTGCAAACATATTTGGCATGCTTCATAGGGGAGCTCAGCAGCAACTGCAAGCAAAAGTTAGCATGTAAATCATAACATGCTCCCCCCTTTCTATCATACCTCTATGTGTATACATATGTTATGACCCCAATAGAAGAGACCGGCCTAATATACTACCATGCATATCAAAATTAAAAAAACATACAGGCTCAACAATAACACAAGCAGAAAAATACTCCTCGCTAAAACAACTATGCTAGCATAGAACAATAGTCAGGTGCCAAAAATACTACCTTGCAATCTAGTCCTAGCTTCAAACACCATCTAATGAAAAGTGTTTCATCCAGTATCTAAGTGCTCCGAGTAAATTTTGTGCTTACTCTTTGACATTGATGGGGTCGCCACACCGACCCCGTTCTAAAGATTCAAGGGATCTAAAGCACGTCACAAGAAATGGGTGACATTTTAAATGTGGTGGTCTTACATATTACCTAACATATATAATTTTAAAGTAGGTGGCTATTATTTATAGTAGCAAAAATATCTATTTTTATATTTTAAAATAGTTTAGCCGGAGAAATCAAGTGACATACATTAGATTCCTTAGATCGTTAGAACAATCATATTATTTCTTACTCGTGATATAGAAACTTGCATTGCTAGTTGAGATATCTTTGTGGTTGTGGGAAACACTCGTTTAAGTATCACAACCAATAAGTAGGTCACTCTCTTAATGAGTAGGACAACACATCAAGGTAGTTAGGCAAACATACAAACATACAGAAAGCTCATATTGTGATTGTTCGACCAAAGCATGAAACAATCACAACAGGTGCCCAAAAGGGCAAAGCACACATCATGCAAATGAATGCAAGGATGCCTACATGCAACATAATGCACATGAACGAAATGTACCAGTAAAACATGATACTATGGAAAGGAATTACACCTGTTTGAAGGATCATAGGCGTCATGCGACAAGAAGGCAGCAATTACGAGTGAGTTTGCATCTAGTAAAAGGATACATATAAAGAGGATTTACACCTTAACCAAGAGGCACAGACCGAGTATACATGCAAACATGCAAGGTATGCAACAGGAACAGGAGACAAGTCAAGCATACAAAAATGTTGTAGACATATGAGAAATGTTAAATATACGAGATTTGAATGACACTCAAAAAAAAAACATACAAAGAGGTAAAGTGCCAAACATGCTACTTCATGTGATTCATACAATTAAGAATCACATTCTTAAGTGGACGCACATTGTGCCTCATACATGCAGTGGCAGTGAAAAAGTGCTCATGCTCAACATGATGTAAATTACCTGCGAAACTATAGACGACATCGTAAGGAATGAGATAGATGACTTATAAGTGAGTCAACTCCTCCCAAAGTGTGCAAGTGTTCATCCCCATACATACAACATCATATGTATGGAAGACACTTACAAGTAAGGGCGCTCAAAGGGACACCACAAGTAGGGGTGCTCAAAGAGACACCCAAAGCTTGGGTTCTCAAAAAGACATCCAAAACAAGGATGCTCAATGAGACATCATAACATGCCACATGCAAAGCATACAAGGCAAAAAAAATTTATATGCAATGAACTATCATAGAAATCATTTCAAAATAAGATTTTCATACTCATGCAAATAAACATGCAATATGATGCAAAAACATACAAGCATGTAGGTGATTAATGACAGCTAAAGCAAGAGGCAGTTATGTCGAATATCCATGTGTTAAACTTTAGGTACCTAAGAGAGGATGTTAGCACAAGTAAGGCTTGCTATCGATTTTGATCGCTTGCATCATGTTGGGTTTGTATTACATTCTGCACTTGATATACCTAAAATATATAGTGTTTTTAGACACATTTTTATATCTATTTTTGAGACATTGCGCTTTAATGAAAGGTATTTGTGTATTTTTCTTTCAGGTACAAGTAAAAAGGTGAAAAATGCTAAAAGGAAGGAAAAATAATCAAATTTGGAGCAAAAAGGTGAAAATTGTGCTAAAGTGTTTTGGCGCCTAAGAGTCAGTTCTGGCGCTTAAGCGCCAGTGAAACAGAGAAGGTCATGCCTAAGCGTCAGAGGCCCCGTGCTTATGCGCCAGCAGCAGATATGTGACGGTTTACTTCTTTTTGCCAAATTTTGAAGGGATATTTGAGGCATCTATTGGCTAAAGAGGGTGGTTATGACCACTAGAAATGAAAATATTATTAAAAGACTTATGAAAGGAGGCATCCTTTGGAGAATACATCAAATTGGGACACATTTTGAAGAATTATCAAGGCACCTCTTGGAGATTTATAAAAGGAAGTTGAGACTTTTTAAAGTGTGCTTGAAAGATATGAAAAGTGTTGGAAAGGAGAGAGTTTTGGAGAGATTTTCAGACACCACAAATTTACTTTATCCTTTTTGTTTTTAGTTTTATTGTGAGAGTCAAGGTATTGTAAAAAATAAGAGATTCAAAGGAACTTCAAGAGTTTGGTGGAGGATTTGAGATAAATTTTTATCTTTTATTTTCAACTACTTTTGGTTTTAATCGAGACTTCTTGTTGGTTTGAAAATGATTTCTATTTTAAAACTAAAGTGTGGTTTTGTTTTCCTCATGGATTCTGAGTAGTTTTCTTTATCTTTCTCCTTAAAATGATAAGTAATTAAAGTTTGGATGGAAGTTGTGGAGAGTATTGATCTTTAATGATGGAAGAAGTTGTGAAGATTTAAATCCATGTACTTCATTTACTTCTTGATTTAGTCTATCCAAATGTTAAAATTTGTTGTGAGAACATGTAAAAACCAGGTTGATATTGTCTTAGTCAACAATTTGAAAGAGTCACATGAGGTTGTATGAATGAGAATGTAATTCATATGATTAAGTGCAAATAAAGAAGAAAATACTTTTTGAAGGGTGTAGAGTTAGAGGACTTTAATGTGACAGGTTAAAGCCCCCAACTTGGTTTATTATTTTAGGTTCTGATATGAGATGTTAGTCCCCAAGTGGAGGGAATCGAGGAAACTCTAGAGTGAGAGCTGGTATCTTCCCTGCCTAACCAGTCTTCAGAACTATTTAAACTTTAAATTAGTCAATGTTCTTTATAGCATCTCTAGTAAGGGTAAAGAATATTATTGCTCCTAATTGACACAACATGATTTGCATACTTCCACAATAGAATTCCTATACTTATTACTGATTCATGATAAGGAGAAAGATATTTTCATATCAAGTGTTTTTCATTTAAATAAACTCAAGTTATCCTTAGAAGTTTTACTATTTGTCAAAATATTGAAAATACCAAAAAGAATTGAATTTTACTTATTGAGAAAATATCTATATTTTAAGTAATTGTCTTTTTAAAAAATAGAAAGTGTGTGCATATTGCATATTTCCTTGTGGGTTCGATATTCAGGTCTTAATCAATAAGTCCTAATTACTTGATGACGATATGTATACTTGCGTAGTATCCCAATATATATAAATGTAAACGTTAAATTTTTATTTTCTCAAGGATCAAGTTTTTGGTTATGTTGTAAACTAAGATATCATAAGTGAAAAAGATCATCAAAGTTATTATTATACTGTGCTTATAAGTAGTAACAGGATCAAGTTTTTGGCACCGTTGCCGGGGAAGATTTCAAAAAGTAGGGAAGATTTCAAAAAGTACAAAAAGTAATTGAAAGCAAAATTTATATTTTTAGAAAGTCTTATTTAAACTTTTAAAAAGTTATTTTAGGAATATCTTATTATTGTATTTTATTTTATGTTAGGGTATGCGAAGTTCAAGTTCTGAAGGACTACAACCCTACGATTCTGAATTAGAGAGAACTATTGAAAAAATCTAAAAAACCAAAAAAAATTAAAAATTTTGAAAAATCTAAAATAATTACAGAAATGGCAAACCAAAATGATCAAAATGCTGAAATTCATCAAGAATTTAGACCTTTACGAGACTATGCCAACCCTATGGTAGATGAACTTCATTGTGGTATTCAAAAACCTACTGTAGTGGCTAATTTATTTGAACTTAAACTTGTTATTATCCAAATGGTATCAAATAATCAGTTTGGGGGATCACCAATTAAAGATCCAAATTTACATCTTGCCAGTTTTTTAGAATTATGCACTACATTTAAATACAAAGGTGTTTCAGATGATGTCATAAGACTTAGGTTATTTTCTTTCTCACTGAGGGATAAAGCTAAGATGTGGTTGAATTTGTTAGCACCTAGATCTATCAGAACTTGGGGTGATTTAGCACAAAAATTACTTGCTAAATATTTTCCACCATAAAAAACTGCGAAGCTTAGACATGATATTACATTTTTTATTCAGTTTGAAGGGGAATCTATTTATGAAGCATGGGAACAATTTAAAGAACTCTTAAGAATGTGTCCACACCAGGCTATACCAGATTAGTTAATAATTCAAACTTTTTATAATGGATTAGCTGGATCTCTTAGATCTATTATCGATGGCGCTGCTGGTGGTTCGTTGATGTCAAAATCATTTCATAACGCTTATGCTTTAATTGAAGAAAAGGCTACCAATAATTTTCAATGGCATTCTAAGAGGGTGAATCCTAATAAAGTAGCCAATATTCATGAATTTGATGCATTTACTATGTTAGCAAATCAAGTTGTTTCAATTTCAAGGAAGTTAGACCAATTTGGAATGA
>NW_018165086.1:26611-54322 GCF_001263595.1 Phalaenopsis equestris
AATGTCATAAATAACAAGCAGAATAACCCATATTCAAATTATTATAACCCAGGTTGGAAGAACCATCCCAACTTTAATTGGAATAATACTACGGGTGATAATAATCAGTAATGGGGGAACAATCAAGGAAACCCATCGGGAATCTGGAACAACCTAGGGAATAATAATAACTATAGATCTACTTATCTTCAGAGTTTCAATAGTGATACATAATTTAAAGGTAACCAAATATTTATAGAGAGTAAGTTGTTTATAGAAGAAGTGGTGTTACAAAATTAGTTACAAAGTCAAGGTGCTACAATTAGAAATATTAAGAATAAACATGGACAAATTGCAAATTCATTAAGTAATAGATCCCAAGGAACACTACCTAGTAATACTGAAATATTTCTAAAATACTAGAATAAAGAGCAAGTAAAAGCCGTTCAACCTAGAAGCAAAAGAGAGTTGGAGGTAGGATCCGAAAAGAAACTAAAGTAGAGAGAGAAGAAACTGAAGAATAAGAAGAGGACGCTTCGAAAGATTCTGAAAGACCTATTTCTCCACTTAAAGTTAACTTAGAAAAACCACCACCTCCATTTCCTCAGAGACTTAGTCAACAGAAGTTGGATAAGCAATTTTCAAATTTCTAAAAAATTTTTAAGACGATAAAAATTAATATTCCATTTGATGAAGCCTTAGAACAAATGCCAAGCTATGTAATTTTTTGAAGGATATTCTGAAAAGAAAGAGGAAGTTTGAAGATAATGAGACTGTTACACTTCCTAAAAAGCTTAAAGATACTGGTAGCTTTACAATTCCATGTTCAATAGGAGACAAATTTTATGGGAAAGTTTTATGTGATTTAGGTGCAAGAATTAACCTTATGTCATTATCAATATTTAAAAGATTATGATTAGGAGAAATAACCCCTACTACTGTAACTCTGCAAATAGCATATCATTCAATAACTTATCCTAAAGGAGTTATAGAAGATGTCCTAGTGAAAGTGGATCAATTTATATTTTCTTTTGATTTTATTATGTTGGATATGGGGGAAGATAAACAAATACCTATCATTTTGGGGAGACCTTTCCCAGCCACAGGAAGAGCAATGATAAGTATGCACAAAGGGGAATTAACTATGTTCGTCAATGATCAAAATATTACTTTTAATATTTCAAGATCAATGAAATATCCCGCAAAAGGTAAAGATGATGAATGTTATAGAATGGAAGTTAGAAGATATCGGAGTGAATGTCATTTCAAAACTAATCATGAAGAAAAATCTGAAGTAAAAGATTTGGAACACAAGGAATTAGATCGATGTGAAGAACTTTTTAAGGAAGATTCAAACTATGTTCAAAAAAGTTTTGAAATTTTTGACACGATAGACAAAGATAAATCATTTTGTCCATCAATTAAAAAACCTCTAGAACTTGAGTTGAAATTACTTTTTGATCATTTAAAATATGACTTTTTATGAGATTCTTCTACTTTACCAGTTATAATTTCCTCAAGATTAACTATGGAAGAAGAAGAAAGGTTGACAAAAATTTTGAAAAATTTTAAGAAAGCCTTTGGATGGACAATAGCTGATATTAAAGGAATCAGTCCTTGAATTCGTATGCATAGAATTTATATGGAAGAGAATTACAAACCCAGGGATAATCCTTAAAGGAGACTGAATCCTGTAAAGAAAGAAGTTGTTAAGAAAGAAACTTTAAAGTGGTTGGATGCTGGAATTATCTGCCCTATTTCAAATAGTGCATGGGTTAGTCCAATTCAATGCATTCTTAAGAAAGGAGGAGTAACTGTGATGATGAATGAATATAATGAATTAATACCTGCTAGACAAGTCACAGGGTGGTGATTATGCATTGATTATAGAAAATTAAATCTTGCTATGAGGAAAGATCATTTTCTACTACCTTTTCAAGATCAAATGCTGGATAGACTAGTTGGGCATAAATACTTTTATTTCCAGGATGGATATATCAGTTCTCACCAAATACAAATAACTCTTAAAGATCAAGAGAAAACAACTTTTACCAGTCCTTATGGTATTTTTAGTGTTTGGAATTTCATTTGACTCATGTTTAGAACATTTATCAAAAGTTCTTAAGTGCTGTGAAGAAAAAAATTTAGTCCTTATTTGGGAAAAATGTCAATTTATGACAGCATGAGGAATTGTATTAGGACATAAAATATCAGAAAAAGGTATGGAAGTAGATCCTTCTAAAATTCAAATGATCGCTAATATTCCTTATCAAAACAATGTAAGGAAAATTAGGAGTTTTTTAGGGCATGTTGGATTCTACAGACGATATATTAAAAACTTTTCAAAAATTGCTAAGCCTTTATGTCATTTACTGGAGAAAGATGCAATTTTCAAATTTAATGAAGAGTGCCTAGAAGCTTTTGAGATATTAAAATAAAAATTAGTCACTGCACCAATTATAGTTTCATCAGATTGCATAAAACCTTTTGAACTAATGTGTGATGCTAGTGATTATACTATTGGAGCTATTTTAGGACAAAGATATGATAAAATTTTCAAAGTAATTTACTATGCTAGTAAAATTCTTAATGAACCCCAAATTAATTATATAATAACTAAAAAGGAGTTGTTAGCAATAGTATATGCCTTTGATAAATTTAGAATATATTTAATTGGAACTCATTGCGTAGTGCATACAGATCATCCTGTTATTAAGTACCTAATGAAAAGGAAGGATGCTCAAGACTTATAAGATGTATTCTTCTTTTGCAAGAATTTGACTTTGAAATAGTAAATAGAAAGGGAACTGAAAATCAAATTTCAGATCATTTTTTCCAGGCTTGATTTAGAAAAATCACTCTATTTTGAAAAAGATATTAATGAACATTTTACAGATGAAAAATTGTTCAATATTAATGAGTGGTGTGTTCCGTGGTATGCTGACATTGTAAACTTTCTTGTTTATGATATTATACTCTATGGAATGACATACCAACTGAAGAGAAAATTTATTTCTGAAGCTAAGACTTATTTTTGGTATGACCCATTTTTATATAAATAAGGAAAGGATCTGATAATTCAAAGATGTGTACCATTAGAAGAGACTTATGAGATTATCCAAAAAAGTCATAATTCTTATTTTGAGGGACATTTTGGTGTTGATAAAATAACATACCAAATTTTACAATATGGATTCTATTGGTCTACTATCTTTAGAGATGTTAATGCTTATATTAAAACTTATAATAGATGTCAACGAGTAGGCAATATTTCTAGAAGAAATGAGATGCCCATCAATTATATGCTAGAGTCAAAATATTTGATGTTTGGGGATTATATTTCATGGGACCATTTATACCATCTTTTGGAAATTTATATATATTGTTAGTAGTGTACTATGTATCCAAATGGATAGAAGTTATTGCTTTACCTAGATGTGATGCTCAAAGTGTTGCAAAATTTTTGAAAATGAACATATTTTGTAGATTTGGGATGCCGAGAGTTATCATAACTGATGGGTGAAGTCATTTCAGAAATGCCATAATGGAGAAATTATTAAAGAAATATCATATAAACCATAGAATTGCTATTAGTTGAACTTGAGCATAAAGCATATTGGGCGATTAAAGAGTTCAATTATAATTTAAAAGATGCTGGTGAGAAAAGATTATTGCAATTAAAAGAGCTTGAAGAGATAAGGAAGGAATCTTATGAGAGTGCTAAGATTTACAAAGAAAAGATGAAGATGTGGCATGATTGAAGGATTCTTACTAAAAATCTTCAGCCATGGCAATAAGTTTTGCTATATAATGCAAGGTTAAGATTATTTCCTGGCAAACTTAAGTCCAGGTGGATGGGCCCATTTATTGTGATAAAAATTTATCCTTATGGAGCTATGGATATTAAAGATCCTAAAACTGAGAAAGTGTTTAAAGTGAATATTCAGACTGAAACCTTATTTAGTAGGGGATCATCATAAATTTAATAATCGAATGATGTTGGGTCAACCAGAATTAACATTGGTTACGTCGGGCTAACAGCATTAAACTAAGCACTTTGTGGGAGGCAACCCATAGTTATCAATGTATTTTGCTTTGAATGTTGTTTGTATGTGATTAAGAGAAATTCAGGGTAGTATTTCTGAGATTATTATGTGTTAGTAATGATTTTAAGACTTGATTTAGTGATCTAGACATGATAAAATGAGAATTTGGGCATTAAGTTGACTGGTGCAAAATTAAGCACTCACGCTTAAGCGCCCATATTCAGTGCTTAATCACGGGAGTTAAAAATCATTTGTGAAATTCAAATTCTAGAAGGTTTAACTGCCAAATGGTTGACTAATATGTGTCAAGGAAGTTTTTGGACGTTGAACGTGTCTAGGAGTTACTAGAGGGATTTAGGCCTATAAATAAGAGGTTTTAGTGAAGGAATTTTACCCCATATCATTTTCAGCCCTAAAGTCTAAGAAATAGAGAAATTTTGAGAAGATGTCTTCATGGTTTTGAGAAGATGTCTTCATGGGAGATGGATTTGAAGAAGAAGGAAGAGACCATGAGGAAGAAATTCATTAGTCAGAGTGCACAAGAGATGTATAATGGTTTCTTAGTTGTTAGTATTGAAGGGATATCAAAAAAGATCAACAAAATTGAGACTGTCATGGCTTTACTGAAGACAAAGGTAATTTAGATCCATGCCCATCTAGAGCATATTGGATGTGAATTTAAAATGCAATTTATTCATACTAGTTATATAGAGGAAGTGGATAAGGAGATGTATCTTAAACAGAAATGGATAGAAGAAGATAGTATCAGAGCATGTCACCACCATCCATTTTATCAACTTTATATTCTGATTTCCCCAGGAGGGACTAATGAAAGACCGAAATTTGTCCCATTAAATGAAAAATGAAATTAAGTTCTATGTTAAAGTTTGTTTGTTAGAGTCATTTTTTAATGTGTTATGTGTTAAAAGTTAAATACTATTTTTGTTGAGTTCTATGTTAGTTTGTTTAGTGTTTGTATTTAGAAAGATTTTCTCATTCGAGACTATTTGGAGTAAGAACTAAGTGCTATATGTATTTGTACTTGTTTTTGAATGAATGTATATGTTTGTTTTTTTGTCAAAAATTTTGTTATTTTTTTCCTCGAATCGAATTAGTTATTTTGGAGAATTTTGAGAAAAAGAAGAGTTAAGGGAGAGGAAAATAGTCATATAAGTGTAATGAGACCATTTAGGGGTGGTATACTTAGGCTTATAGTGCATTTTACTTAAGTTCAAAAATATCAAAAATAGTGCATTGGTGTCTAAACGATACCATTCTGCGCTTAAGCGCCGGTTCACAAAAACCAGTTCGGGAATGGTTAAAAGTAAAAAATAACCCCAAAAATTGTCATATTTACTCTCTCTGTCACCTTCAACCTCTCGAGTTTGCGATTTTAAAGTCTAGGGAAAGCCATTTCGTGGAGATTTCTTGGTGGAATTGACCAAAATTTGCTAGATTCGGATTTATTGAGGTAAGAGCTTCACTTCTATGTAAAAATTTTAGATTTTCACCATGTATTTTGAGTACATTTGAAAGAATTTGAAAATCACTATTCATGGTGAAAATGAAGAAAAATCTATGGAAATTACATAGAAAGTGTAGTTTATACTTATAGGAGTTGAGTTTAGTGGATTAGACTTGATTTTTAAAGTTATTGAGGAATTTTATGAAATTTGTAGAATGGCACCAAGAGTGAAGAGGAGCAAAGGAAAAAAACCACTTTGATTCAAGCAAATTTGTGATTTTGATAGGTATAGTGACGCTCTATAGTCACGAAAGTTAATTCCTGATCGTTGTTTCAAAAATCAAGGTGGATCCATAGAAAATTTGATTGTTCGCCAACAATGGGAACAATTCTGTTGTTTTTCTACTGTGGTTGTTATTTCTGTAGTTTGGGAGCTCTATGCAAACCTCCCTGAGGAAGAAGAGGGTTGCGTCATGGTTAGAGGAAAATTAGTACCTTTTTCACCGGAGGTAATCAATATGTTTTATCATTTATCACCTGAGACTTTATGTTTTTATGTGAACTATAGTCTTAGTGAGATGGAGCTAGATGAGATTATTTCCTACTTGACTATTAGAAGAGGGCTCTAGAAAATTACAAATGAAAGAAGAGTCATTTTTTCACCTCAAAGTTGAGTGCACCTTTGAAGGCATGACACTATTTTATTTCAGCCCGTCTATTACCTACAAATCATCTCAGTGAAGTTACCAGAGAGAGCAACGTTAAACTATTATATTCAAGAAGGCAAGCTCATCAATAATGGAAGAGCATTGATCTATCATACTATCATCAGTTCTACCACTGCTTTACTACTGCAGGTCTATGATTTGTTTTCATGATCTTTTCTTTGTGTGAGCAGGCTGGAGTGAGATATGATAGCTGGGAAAAAGTATTGTTGCCTCTAAAGCCAATAATAAGTTTTAATGTAAAGTCATATTCAGAGCATTATATTTTTGGCTGAAGAGGAGGATTTTCAAGGAGTTATGGAATAGCAACATCTGCTACTTCTACATCTAGACGATCTACCTCACGAGCTTCTACTTCTAGAGGTGAGTCTACGGAAACTCAAAGTCAACTATTATAGAAGATGATGGACAATATCAACAATACTGCAGATAAGGTAAGAAATTTAGAAAGCTTTGCAGATCATATTGATGGGTATAATATAAGAAAAAGTGATTATGAAGAGAAATTTCATTCATCTCTAGAAAACCTCATTAGGGGTAACCTAGGAGTGCAATTTCCTCCATATCCTAGATACCCTGATTATGAGTTTACAAATTTCTGGAATACCGGTGATTCTGAGGATGATGAGGAGGAGGACTGAGTTATTTATTTTGAAGTTTATAATATGGGGTTGGACTATGTGGTTTGGACTTGCCACATCTGCATTTGTGTATTTGCTTAGACTCTGTGATGTGTGAGACTTTTATTTTGTTTAATTGTTACTGTGATGTTGTATTTTATTAGTATTTTGCTTTAATTTCTAGGGTAGTAATTGTTGTTATGTGTTTATTATTATGTTAGTTAGTTAAGGAATGAACTTGATTCAATGTCTTGTGAAAATTTAAAAATCTTACTAACTTTAGTTCTAAATTTTAAACTTAGAAAACTGCTACCCTGTATTTTTCTTTTATCTTGTTAGTATGTCTATTTTTATGTTGAGACTGGAAATCAAAGTTAGTGTGATAATTTATTTTTTATGTTCATACCCATTACTTAGAAGTCTACTGAATCTCTACATGTTGAATTGAAAGGAAAATGATTGAAAATTAATGAAAAATTAATTTTACTCTTGTTTTTAGTTTTATACTTGTATAATTAGGGTATAAAAGTTTCTGTAAGCATGTTATTTCAATTTTCATTCCTGTTCCTGCTTATCTACATATTTGCTGCTAAAATGTTTAATGTTGTTAAAAATTTAAGTATGGGGTGATTAAATATATTTTCAAAACTTGAATTTTAATTGTTCTCAAATGAGCTACAAGTGAATTTGATTTGAAAAGAAAAATGATTATGTATATGAAGTTATATTAGGTAAGTAAAATTTGATTTTAGAAATGAGTAAGAAAATTTAGTTAAAATTTTGAGTAATGAAGAAAAACTTTCAGTTAAAAATTTTTAGTGTATAAAATGTTAAATATAGCGTAGCTATCTTTAGTAAGAAAAATTGTATTTTTCAAAAATTTAGAAATGTAGACTTTTATTTTTAATATTTAAGTTTCTTTTGTTAAAAATAATTTTCAAAACTATTATTATATTCTTAAGTATAAGATTTATGTCAGGACTTTGCTTTAAAAAAGGAGAAGTGGAATTCAAAACCATTAAAGGTCTATCCAGATATAGTAATCCTTACCTAAAAAGAAAAAGAAAAGGAAAAAGAAATAAAGAGAAAAAGCAAAAGAAAAAGAAAAAGAAAAAGGAAAGAAAAGAAAAAAAAAGTAAAGGAGGAGAAGCCTGAGGATTAGTGCCTAATCAAAAATTGGTTCTACATTTGAACTTTTTAAAGTATAAGAGTTGAGAAACTACTTAAGCTTATAAATATAATATAGTAAGTAAAATTATTCTGAATAAAAATTTTTAAGTGGAGATAATAAAAGGACTAAATTCTAAATTTGAAATATCTACAATATTTCTGAGTTAGATAGGAACTCATATTTTTATCTTTCTTAACATTAAGAATTTCTATACTTTAAGATAGTCTCAATTATTGAATATATTTTCTAAATTAGACTACTATATTTCTAAATCGAAATTTTAGTAACTCCGTAAGAAACTCATATACATATCATACTTATTTAGTTCTTAAAGATTGAAGTACCACTTGAGGAAAAGTAACATTTGTGGAGGATTTTGATACACCTAAAATATATAGTGTTTTTAGACACATTTTTATATCTATTTTTTAAATATTGTTCTTTAATGGAAGGTATTTGTGTGTTTTTCTTTTAGGTACAACTATTAAGGTGAAAAATGCTAAAAGTAGTGAAAAAAAATCAAATTTGGAGCAAAAAGATGAAAATTGTGCAAAAGTGTTTTGGCGCCTAAGCCTCAGATCCGGCGCTTAAGCACCGGTGAAACAGAGAAGGCCGCGCTTAAGTGTCAGAGGCCCACACTTAACATCAGAGGCCCGCACTTAAGCGTCAGAGGTAGTTATGTGATGGTTTACTTCATTTTGTCAAATTTTGAACGGATATTTGAGGCACCTATTGGATAAAGAGAGTGGTTATGACCACTAGAAACAAAAATATTATTAAAAGACTTATGAAAGGAGGCATCCTTTGGAGAATACATCGAATTGGGACACATTTTGAAGAGTTATCAAGGTAACTCTTGGAGATTTATAAAAGAAGGAAGTTGAGACTTTTAAAAGTGTGCTTGAAAGTTTTGAGAAGTGTTGAAAGGAAGAGAGTTTTGGAGAGATTTTCAGGAATCACAAATTTACTTTATCCTTTATATTTTTAGTTTAATTGTGAGAGTCAATAGTGTTGTAAAAGAGAAGAGATTTAAAGGAACTTCAAGAGTTTGGTGGAGGATTTGAGATAAGTTTTTATCTTGTTTTGAAATACTTTTTATTTTAATTGAGACTTCTTGTTTGTCTTCTTGTTGGTTTGACAATGATTTTTATTTTTAAACTAAAGTGTGGTTTTGTTTTCTCCATAGATTATGAGTAGTTTTCCTTATCTTTCTTCTTAAAATAATAAGTAATTAAAGTTTGGAAGTTGTAGAGAGTTTTGATTTTTAATGTTGGAAGAATTTGTGATGATTTAATCTATGTACTTCATTTACTTCTTAATCTGGCCTATCCAGTTGTTAAAATTTATTGTGAGAATGTGTAAGAACCAGGTTGGTATTATCTCAGTTAACAATTGGAAAGAATCACATGAGGTTGTATGCATGAGAATGTAATTCATATGATTTCATGCAAATAATAGGAAAATAAACTTTGAAGGGTGTAGAGTTAGAGGACTTTAATATGACAGGTTAAAGCTCCCAACTTGGTTTATTATTTTAGATTCTGATAAGAGATGTTATCCCCCAAGTGGAGGGATGAGGAAACTCTAGAGTGAGAGCTGGTATCTTCCCTGCCTAACCAGTCTTCAGAACTATTTAAACTTCAAATTAGCCAATGTTCTTTATAGCATCTCTAGTAAGGGTAAAGAATATTATTGCTCGTATTTGGCATAAAAAAATTTGCATACTTCCACAATAGAATTCTTATACTTATTACTGATTCATGATAAGGAGAAAGATATTTTCAAATCAAGTAATTTTCTTTTAAATAAACTCAAGTTATCTTTAGAAGTTTTATTGTTTGTCAAAATATCAAAAATACCAAAAATAATTGAATTTTACTTATTGAGAAAATATCTATATTTTAAGTAATTGTCTTTTTAAAAAATAGAAAGTGTGTGCATATTGCATATTTCCCTGTGGGTTTGATAGTCGGGTTTTAATAAAAAAATGTCCTATATTACTTGATAACGATACGTATACTTGCGTAGTATCCCAATATATATAAATTAAAAAGTTAAATTCTTATTTTCTCCAGGATCAAGTTTTTGGTTTTGTTGTAAAGTAAGATATCATAAGTGAAAAAGATCATCAAAGTCATTGTTATAATGTGCATATAAGCAGTAACGGGATCAGCACTCTACAAGTGGCATTGCAGTGCAGGATGTCACTTTGCACTTTGGTTCAACCGGCAGCCTCGACACAGTCAACCTTGCACTTTGGCTCAACAAGCCACCCCAATACGATTAACCTTTCTTTGGTCCAACCAGCATCCTCGACCTGATGGATCGATCATTTAGGTAAGACTGGCCAACCCAACCCAGTCAACCAATCACTTTGGTATGATCGGCCTCTCCAGCCCGGTTGACCGATCACTTAGATCCAACTAGCTATCTCGGCCGGGTCAACTGATCACTTAGGTTCGACCGGCCACCTTGGCATGGTCAACCAATCACTTTATTCCTGTTGGCCTCCTTAGCTCGGTTGAGCCTGTTGGCAACATTTCCTAGGATTGACTACACCGATAGACCCAGCATGTCAAACAATAATTTCACTTGCATAGTGTTTATTTGGCATGGTTTGCATTGGAATATTTCATCACTTGCACCCTTATTGTACACTTGTGGGTGTATGCCCTCATATGCCCATATCAAGTACCTGTGCCTCCCATGGGCACGCTACTCCACATATTTTCTTTGTGAAATCTTTGTGTCACTGTGCCCCATGTCATTAATGTTTGGTCTTGCCCTAGTGCACTCTCACATGTCCACTTTACATGTCATCTTGTATGTCTATAATCCTACATGTTTAAGTCTTGCATGGGTCACTCTTGTCATACACTTGCCCCAAACTCCCATGCGTTCATGTCAGAGATGGATTACATATCAAGTCCCCTGGTGCATAATCCTTACTGACGAGAATTACTTCACTTCTACCCTTTGTTACCACATTAGATTGTCATAAGATATCCCCAGGAGTCATTGTACCTAATGCATACCCATATTCTTGAGTCACTCCTTCCATTACACACCCATCCTTTGGGCTGCTAACTCCACAACACGACCATCCTTCAGGGTCACTACCTCTACGGTACACCCATATTTTAGACCGCGGCCTCCATGACACACCCACTCTTTTGGGTCAATGACACACTCACTCTTTTAAGTTGCTGCCTACATGACTCACACATCCTTTTGGTTCACTACCTCCATGACACACCCATCTATTGGACCACTGCCTCCATGACATGCCCACCCATTTGGGTCACTACCTCTAGAGCACACCCATCCTTTGAGTCACTAGCTCCATGACAAGTCCACTCTTTTGCGTCACTACCTTCATGACACGCTCATCCTTTAGAATGCTGCCTCCATGACAAGCTCCACCTTTTAGGTCACTACCTCCATGGAACACCCATCTTTGGGCCACTACTTTCATGACATGCCTGCCCTTTTGGGTCATTACATCCATGTCACGCCCACCCTTTGTGTTGTTGCCTCCACAATACACCCACCCTTTTTGGTCACTAAGTCCAAGGTACACCCATATTTTGCCCTACTGCCTCTACGACAGGACTGCCCTTTTGGGTCACTACCTCCATAGCACGCCTACTTTTAAGGCCACTTCCTCCATGACATGCCCACCCTTTTGGTTCATTGCTACTGTGGTACACCCATCTTTCCAACCCACCCTTTCAGGTCACTATCTTCACAATATACCCATGCCCACTATCTCCACAACACGCCCACCCTTTCATGTCATTTCCTTTATGACACACCCATCTTTTCAGGTCACTAACTCCACAGAACACCTACCTTTTGAGTCACTACCTCCACGACACACCCATGTTTTAGGCCCCTGCCTCCATGACACACCCATCTTTCAGGCCCCTGCCTCCACGAAACACCGACCCTTTCAAAGCACACCCATCTTTTGGTCTGTTGCTTCCATGACACATGTATTTTTGTATCTTCTCTGAGATATGACGTCGATCCAGCAGCACCAGCCTCTTATTATTTCATTTTTTTTTTATTTTCTTATTTTTTTGGAATGTTTGCATGCTAGGATTATTTTCCCTATTTCTTTCTAGTTTATTTGGGATGTTGTGAAAAATAAAATTTAGGATCTCTATGACCCTAAAATTGTAAATTTTTTTATAAAAATCCTAAACATAAAAGATTGAGACAATCTAAAATTTAGAATTAAAGTTGTCAGGATTTTTCAAAAGATGCTTTTATTTTCCTACATAGCCTTTGGGTTGGTTTTTAAATTGGTTGCATATCATGGTTCTTACCCAAGTCATAATTATTAAGACGTCCACAATATCTAAGGACTACTTTAGATAACTACATCATTTTGCATGTATCAAAGAAAAGTCTCCGTACTTTTCTAACCCGACTAGCCCAGCATACATTTATACTTGAGTGATTTTCTAGTGCGCTTAGGACATTTGAGGGGCCCCCAATCAAGATGGGGTTTTAATTTTTTTTGTTGGGAGCATTTCCAGCTTTGTATTTGAACCCCCATTTCTCTTCTTTCTAGCGCTTCCTCGTCATTTCAGCTAGTATAAGTCTCACTTATTGGAGCTCCACCTGATAATCATAGGATAGAGTTTTCTTCCTTTGATCTTAAGGCTACTGAGGTTCTTGTGGATGACGTAATTCATGGACTTCTTACCAGGGATTTTTGGACGTGTTGGGTCGACTAGCTTTACGATCAAGTAGACTTAAGGTCTTAGTAGCTTGGGATGACAGGTCCGTAGCACCTGATCCCACTACCTCTACATTTTAGGAATTACTCCTCCCTTCCTTTAACTACTCTTATTGAGCCCTATCACTCATTTTTCCTTTGTTGGCATCATCTCAATGGCCTGATTTCCAATGTGTTGACGCTTGTTTAGGATACTTTGTACTCTTCCCTTATGGCATAGATGTGCTTTGATGTATCGAGATTCCCCGTGTGATGGTTTGGTTATTTCATAGTTTTCATATTTAGATGAGTCTGTTACCCATGTGAGGATCATGAGAGACTCACTCTTCATCTCATGGCTTAGTAAGCTCTTTAAAAGCATCAGGTTATTCACATGTGAAATAACCATCCTTTGATAGCTTTGTGCTAGTTGACACTACTAAAGTAAGCAAAACTCTTTTAGATTAAGAGTATTCTTGAGCAACCCCAAGATGAAATTAACAAAGTTGGATACATATTCTTGAGAACACTTTGAACCCCAAAATAGGCAAACATACTTGAATCTCTAGTTGTGGGTAGCTTTCATAGGCATTTTTTCGTTGATATTTGGCAGAGCTATTTTGATGTAATCTTGTTCAGACGTATTTACTTGAGTTACCAAGTGAGGTTTGTCGCACGAAGGTTCTTCATGTTCTTTATCTTATTTTTTTCCTTTATCGTATGTTATGCTTTTTCAGATCCTCCTTTCTCTTGATCATTCACATGATCTAGAAGAGAGACTTATTCAGAAAAAGGGCAGTATACGATGATAAAAAAACTAGTGACTCCTTTAAAAATAAAAGGAGAAAGGAACAAAAATATATTGGCAACACTGCTAGGGATGAGGCTCTCACTTTCCCACTGGACTTTTTTCTTGCATGTCTTGTAGATCCCAGTGTATTCACAAGATTGACGACTCTGTCAGGAATGAGGCTTTCTCTTCACCATGAGAGATTTGTTTACTTATTCTGGATTCTAATATATTTGCTAGATTTTCCACTCCCATGAGGAAGATTCTCCCCCCTTCCATGTATGGAGTTCTGTTTGCCTATTTTGTGGGTTTCATCAAATCTACATCCCCGCGGAGCCACAGCTCTCTCCCTCTTAGGGGTTTGCTTACATTTTTAGTGACTTAGCTTCATTTCTATTGTAGAACCATTGTTTGTGTCTTTTAAACCTTGGTTTTTATATCCTCACATCGGTTTTTATGGTTAGAAACTTGATGATATTTTGTATTTTCTATCACCCTCAATAATTAGATTACTATATTATTATGTGCATGGATGTCGTTGTATTTTTTGTGATTAGTTCCTTAACCTTTGCTATTTGTGGTCATTGTTTCTTTTTTGCTTGGAATACATGATGAGCGAGAAGGTGTTCACGATCGCCGCTACCAAAAGGAACTATGTTTCTCTTTCTCTGAGCATTTCACGTGCTCCTGAGGGTGTCATAACCTTCAGTTTCTTTAAGTACCTAATAACGATTATCACAGGTAATCTCATGCCCGTTGAGGCATGAACTCAGTTCCCTCTCCCTTGAAAGGGAAGTCAAGCATGAGTTATTCCTATTGTAGTAGCTTGTGTCGAGCTCACCTCTTCTACAAAGAAGAGGCGAGTGCCTAATAACAATGCATTGCAGTGCTTGTTGATCTTTTCTAGGTTATCAAGTTGTTCTGCCTTTTGGTATGTGAGCTTTCTCACAACACTGCTGATGTTTCTTTAGTCCTTATTACAAACCTTATGTCTATCACTCAAGATCCCCATGAGGCTACTTCTATTCAAAGACTAGGCAGGAGGGCTTGAAAGATCAAAAATAGGTTGTTGCAAACCCAGCAATAGGTTCCTTCTATTGTCCTGGTTCTGGCCCAGGTGGAGTCTTCAATTCTTCTGGCTGAGAATCAATTTTTGGTTCTTTCTAGTTGTATGGACCACATCCCCACCAAAACTTCTAGGAGGCGGACGCCGCCTCGGGATAGTGGCTTTCTTAGGCCTATTGTTCAGATTGACCATTATGTTGTGAGACTTCTAACAAAAAAGATTAGTAGGGCAATTTCTTCCCTATGGGTAAAGTCTAGTTTCTTAAGAGAATATCTTGGCTCGGATCTTAGAGACGTCAGGGCAGGTCATGTATTAACTCTTGTACATTTCTCACACGTGAAATACTCATAGTAAGACACTGTGGTCTACCCGTCGGTCCACTACGAGAATGGGGTACTTACGCTATGTGGCGTAGACTGTTGATCATGTCTAGGAGTCTTATGAAGCTCCAGATATGGAGCTTGATAAGTATATGCTAGAGCTTAGTTTTGTTTCGTTCATAACTACTCTAAGGCCGATGGATGCATCTCGTGTTGTACCATCTTCTATTGATAGTAATAAAAAGAAAGTTTTATTTGCCTATTATTCTCCAACTTTGAATAAATATTTTGAGCATACTATTTTTGGTTGCACGGTGAGATCTGGGATTCACCCTTCTTATACTCTCTTCATTCATAATTTAGAGAGAATTATCGCCCACCCAAGAAGAAGTAGGTCCAGAAGGTTCCCAACATCGCACCTCTTGTGGTTCCATCTCTAGTTTTGGAGGCTATTGTTTCATCCTAGGGCATGTTGTCCCCTCAGTCGATCATAGCTTGGGGCTTCCTCAGGTTAACCCCAAGGGTGATCCTGAGTTCAATCTTGAGTATAATCAATCTAGTGACCTTCTGATGTTTCCAATGACCTCCTTGAAGAGGATGAACTCCTTAGTGAGGAGTTGCATGGTTTTGAGATGGCAACTCACCATGTCATGGTGGTGGCCACCTGTGGTCAAAGGTCCACTTTTGATGACCTAGCACTTCATCTTGATGTGGCTGACCATCATGAGGTTGTTGAGGCTCATGATGTCTCAATGATTTATCAAGGGGGTTGTACTCAAGAGGATACAATTGCCCTTCTTCACTGCAAGATTGCCATCCTCACTACCTAGATCACTGCACAATAGGTTGATCGGGCTTGGTCTGAGCAGTCTCACCTTTGACGCAAGTAGAGATATGTCTAGTGACACTTGTTATGCTTCCTATACATGTGAGTTATATGCATGATACTTCCTTTGATGCCACACACTATGAGTAAGCACCTATTGATGCACACTTATAGTCCTTAGTGAATGCAAAAGTCAAGGCTACCTTAACTGCTCAGCAGGGCGAAACTGTAGTCAAGAGAGGCGGGCCATATCTTGAGGAAAATAAATTAATTTCATGTCCTTCACGGTTTGTCCTTTCACATTTTAAGCATTTTGATGGGGTTGGAAATTCCCATCAGCATAGTGCTGAGTTTCTTACATTGGGTTGTGGTGTCACCTGAAGTAGCAGTCTTCATTTGTTGTTAGCTCGATGTCATCTTTGTCATGGAGTCGCTAGTTTGAATTCCATTATATTGTGCTTTTCTTTGAATGTTTATCTACTTCATATCATGTTAGTGATCTTGAGAAGTGGTAACTCAAGGAGGAAGGAGGACAATAATGGGGTCAAATGAAAGAAGAATGTGGGGAAAATACTTTCATGAAGTGAATTTTATATAGGGGGCTCTGAAATGTTTGGCCAAAGTATAATTGATTTAAGACACTTTATGAAAAAAACCTTATGAAAAAAATTAAATCCTCATGACCAGAGATTTTAGGTGGTTTCACCTATTCTGGGGTTCACCTTCTCCTATAGGGTAAACCCTTATAGTTAATTACAGCTTAAGTAGTCAAAACTACTAAAGAAAACTCCCAATTGAGGTTATAATCTATTCATGATAAATTTAAATATCATTATCAAGGAAAGAAACTTCAACGTCTCACCCTAGTGATAGTAGAGTCCTAAAGATTCTAGACTATCCTAAAGTTCGTGTTTAGTTGTGGTTTATCCTTTATTCCAATTTTTGAATGTTCATCATTACAAAATAGAGTTATCACATCCTAATAACATGCAAAGTAAATTTAGGGTGATGTCGGCCTTTTACCTTCAACAATTCTGCATGCAATGTTAGCAAAAAAATTATGTTTTAATTCATTTAGTTTGTTTGTTATTTTTAAATTTTTAGACAACCCCGTCAAGATGTCCATGGCTCGGTCATCCCAGGGATGTCGGATACCCTAGTCTAATTAATTTGAGTCGTGGTCAAACTTACTTCGATGAAAAAATTCTTGTCAGCAACCATGGATTGTGTTGTTCAAGAGATCTTCATAGATTCACGCATCTGGAGTTCAAGTTGTGTTTAGTGATATTTGTTGACTAAGATTTCATTTAAGTTTTTAATGTCTTTTTTTTATTTTAGGGGTTAAAAACTTTAGGTTACTTGAGACTTATTATCTGTTTAATTTAATTATTATTTTGTTGTTTTGTTTATTTTTGTTTGGGATGACTCGATCAAGATCCCACGGTTCCGTCATCACGGGTCATTCAAGTGTGTGACTTGATTAGTCACAAGTGACTGGAAAATATTTTTGTAATAGTCATAGGTTGCCTCCTCCAAAATATCTTCTCAAACCAACTTACATTTTTTCGTTAAAGTTTTTATTTTATTAGCTTTAAGAATGAATTTTATTTCCTTTTATTTAAGCTTGTTTGATAATTTTAGCTTAAATTGTCCCTGACTGAGGCTAAGTGTGCTTTACTCTCGTATGAGAAGTCAACCCCTTCTTAACCTCCTGTCACCTAGGTCTAAGTTGATTTTAGATTAGTTCAAGTTGTGTTGAACTGATGTGGAGTGAGTCTTCGGGTAATTTGAGTTAACTTGAATTAGGTTGGTTGTCCCTCAGATTATCCTTAATCATTATCTTAAGATTCAAAAGATTAATCTAGGTGGGCTTAATATAACTGGAATTGAAATAAACTTACTTGAATTTATTCCAACTTAAGAAAATGTTGAATTAGATTAACCCGAGTTAGGTCACATTGCCCGGTGGTTGAGTTGAATTAGAATTAAGTTAACCTGAGTTAGTTCAAGTTGGCCCAATGGTTCAATTGAATTGGGTTATCCCGAGTTAAGTCGAGTTGGCCTAATGTTTCAATTAAATTGGGTTAACCCGAGTTAGGTCGAGTTGGTCCAGTGATTCAACTGAGTTGACTAATTCTTGATTAAACTAGACCTAGTAAAGACTTAGCTAAACTAGGTCTATGTGAGACTTGGGTTAGGTCTAGGTTAGGCCTAAAGGGATTCATTTTGAACCAAGACTATGTTGGATTAGACTGAGGGTTTAGGTAGATTAAACCTAAAATGATTAACTAAGTCTAATGCAAATTATACTTAGGGATTAGGATTAATGTAGGTTGAACCTAAAAGGGCTAACTATGTCTAATGTAAGTTAGATTTAAGATTTAGATTCAATGTTGGTTGAACCTAGAAAGGGTTAATTAAGTCTAGTATGAGATTGACTAGTGTTTAGGCTCAATGTAGGTTGAACCTAAAAAGGTTGAGTAAGTCTAATGTAAGTTAGACATAGGGTTTAGAGTTAGGTCTAGGATGAGTTAAACCTAAATTTCATGTTAGGTTCAATTTACGTTGAAGCTAAGGTTTAGGCTTAGGTTCAATTTGGGTTAAACCTAAGTATCTTGGGTTAGGTTCAATTTAGATTGAATCTAAAGATATAAGGTTAGGTTTAATTTGGGTTGAACCTAAGTATTTAGGGTTAGATTCAACTTGGGTTGAACCTGAGTTTAAGGTTTAGCTCAAGTTTTATATGGATTAGACCCAACATTTAAAGTTAGGTTCAAGTTAGGTTGAACCTAGGATTTAAGGTTAATATGGGTATGTTGACCTCACTTTTGTTGAGGTATATTCTTTCTTTCTTTGAAGCCTAGGATCTATCCATAGGACTTTTCTGTTGACTATTTTAAGGGATTAGTAATGGAACCCTACCCATTAGAAACTTTAAACACCTCTTTACTCTTCTTGGAGCTCCACGTGTATGGTTTTGATCTCTATCACTTAAATGGTTGAAACCAACATGGGGGAGCTCAAGGGGAGTTCCCATAGGATTTTCAGGCATTATGGCTAGCCCTGGCAGGCTTGTCCTTGGTTAGGCTTACACAAACACTTGAACCTATCACCTACACTTAAACATATTCCCCAACTCATTTGGAAACTCATGTGAATGGTCCCTAAACCCTTAGCCCATGATTGGGATGGCTAGACCAACACATGGAGGATCCCAAATGGGCTCTCCCATTGGTCTCATGGCACAAGGAGGGTGACTTCATAATTAGCATATCCAATGACCTCTAATTCCACCTAAACATCCTACATTGGTCTCCAACCCCCAAATTTCCACAAAATTATCAAAATACCCCTGAAACCCTAAAATCCTAAAAAATTGCCCAAAACTCCCAAATTTCCACCAAAAATCATGTTTAACCACCCCAAATCATCCAAATTGCCCAAATTCACCCTAATGTCCCCAAAATTACCAAAATACCACTACACCTCCAAAAATTACCAAAATGCCCCCAATGCCCAAAAATTACCAAAACATGCAATTTCACTCAAAATTTCACCATAACCTATTATAGTCATCCAATTTTCCCAAATTCCCCAATTTTATCAAAGTTGGCCAAAATTCCCAAATTACCCCTAAGTTCCCAAAATTCTCAAATCACCCCTAATTTCCACCAAATTTATTTTAAATTTCTCTAATTTCAAATGCACACTAAATTTCATCATGTCTAATACCAATTGAGATTAAATCCAAACCCAATTTGATTAGCCCATGGATAATTTCAAAATTAAATCCATCATGTATACTTTAAAAACTCATACTTGTATGCAGTTCTAGAAGCCCATGGCATTAATTTTAAAAGGCCCAATTTAAGCCCTCATGACAAAATCTTTTCTTCATCATCCCATTTTAATCAAAATTATTTCATCATGACATCAAAACAAGCATACCATACATGTACATGAAATTTTATCCAAATATGTCATGTTGACATTTTTCACTTAAAATTCATAAAATTTTAATTTCCTTTTGCATGAAGCACCCTCATGGCCTCATACATGGCTAGACATGCCTCATGGAGCCTTTCATGGACATCATGAGGTCAAATTTACCAAATTTGGCAAGTGGAGGTGACTCTTCCCTCTTCTTCCTTCACTTGGATTCACCCCTTTCATGAAACATTTAAACCCTTGCCCCATGCCCAGACCAGCCACCAAAACTCACCTAAACCTTCTTGGGGGTCAATACATCAACTCTAACCACCAAACCTAGCCATTGGATCAAGGGGTTAAACCAAACCTAAGCCAATTTTCCAAAAACCCAGTTCCCCCATAAAGCCTCCTTGGAACCAAATTAAGCTGGTCATTCAACATTCCTGACCTCCCTGAACTCAGAGGTGACCTTGCCTTGGCCAGCCAGCCGCCCTAGCTGCCAAAAAATGGCAAAATTGAGAGGTC
Source organism: Phalaenopsis equestris (assembly GCF_001263595.1). NCBI lineage: Eukaryota > Viridiplantae > Streptophyta > Magnoliopsida > Asparagales > Orchidaceae > Phalaenopsis > Phalaenopsis equestris. The sequence continues at coordinate 46,801 of NW_018165086.1, forward strand.
CCAATCTGGGAAAACCCAAAAATTGAACCTACTTGAGCTGGCTCGCTGCCATTGTCCATCAGAGCCCTTCTTCCCTCCACCTAAGCGGCCTTTTGGCCACCATGGCTTGCCCTGATGGTAGCCATGGCTCCATCTAAAAAATTAAGTCCTCTTTTAGCCTAGAAAAGAGATGAAAATTTTTTGAGAAAACTCCCCCCAATTAACTTCCAAAGCTTCTCATAGTTACCCTAAGCCTAAGCCCACTATCTACAGCCATCGATCTGCACCACCCAAGTCCAACATAGCCACTGAAATCTAGGGAAATTTTTGGCCTTGGAACAAATCACTTTCAAAATTCAAATTGAGCTACCCAAAACTTCCCCGTTCTCCCAAACATAATTCCCCATCAAAGCCCCATCATCCCAAGCACCCTAACCTAGTCCAAGAATGAGCCCATGCCACCATTTGGTCTAGGTCATACTTAGTATTTTTCTCAGATCAAATTGGGTTTGGATTTGAGAAATATACTTAAGAGAAGCCTCGTGGAGCCAAGGCAAACTTTTCCAACCATCCCAATCGAGGCATCACCTCTTAGGCAAAAGTATACACCATTATCCCCAAATCTGAGTTTGCTTAGGTCTTTTGTGAAGTAGATATTAATTTCATGCTTGATTAACCATAAAGATAGCTTTTTCTCACTTAGATGAAGTTATATAAACAAACCCCATGTGATTTCATTAAATATCGAGCAAGAAATTACGGTTAGAATGTGAATAGTTTGCAGTTTAGGATGACTGGGGATGATGGCTAGGAGCCTTTGGATCGCGCTTGTATCATTTGGATGGCCCAAATTGCATTGGACTAACAAATGGAATGTGAACCATGGAGTTGATGAGGTGGCTACGTAGATGGCGGTGAAAAACTAGAATGTGACATGCGGGGCTTCGAAGACTCTGAGGATTCATTGGCAGCCGCGTGGATAAGTGGAAAAATAGGGGTGCTTTTTTATTTAAATAATTAAAGAAACTTTAAAAACGTATAACTTGGTGTAGAAAAATGATTAAAATAAACCAAAAATAAGCTCGTGCTTAGTGAATAGAGGGGAACAATGTGGACTAAAAATTAGAAATAAATTTCTAATATTTGTTTTTAAATTAATTAATACTCCAAAACTTCTTTAAATTATAAGTAATTAAATGTTATTCACAAAAATATGAAATTTGGAGGGTTCATTCCTCACATGTCTAAGGATCTTTTCTGATCTTTTCAAAGTTAGAGAACGCCTCTAACATTAGAAACCCTAAATTTCAAGGTAAATTACCCTTTTTTGCTTAAAATAATTATAAAAAATAAAATATAAATCAAAAAATTACAAAAATTAGTTTGGGGAGTTCCTTAAGGCTAAGAATTAGTTTTTGGAGTTCTTTGTGATTAGAAGAATCCAAGAAAAATAAAATTGAAGTCAAAATAAAAATGTTATTTTTAGCCTATTTTCTTAATTATTTATTCATTAAAAATACCAAAAATCATAAAAATTCCCAAATTGTGTCAAAATGTTATAAATCACTTCCTAATTGAAGAAAACAACTTTAAGACTTTTTCATAAATTTTTCGGATTGTAAAAGTGTATTTTCCTATATTTTTTAATTTAAAAGTTTATAAAAATAGAATAAAAATAAAAAATTATGAATCAATTTCTCTGGTTTCTCTGAAGTCAAAGAGATTAAAGAGAAATAGAAAAAGAGATTTTAAAAAAATACATTTATTTATTTATTTATTTATTAAGACTAACAAAAAAATTTAATAATTAGAATATAATTAAAATAAATTATGAAAATTGGATTGAGTGGTTCTTTGACCCATGTCAGCCTCCTAAAATTTTCTTACAGACAAAGGGTGTATTTTAATTAAGTGAATGAATTAACTTTAAAAATCCATCTTTTTGAGCTAAAATAATTCTAGAAAAAAATAAAAATCAGAAAATACAAATTTTTTTTCTCTGGGGTCTTAATTAACCATGGAGTAGCAATCGAGCAAAGTTTCAAAGTTATTTGAGTCAAATCGAAAGAGTTATGAGATAAAGAGCCCTAGGGGTCAAATTATAGTTATGGAATTTTAAGCCTTAATTAAAATTTTGGGTCAAACCAAGGGGTAAGAGGGTAATATTGATCATAATTGATTCTCTAAGATGATTGAAACATAAAGGAATAAAAGGTATGGGATAAGAGGTAGAAACCAATCTACACTATTTTCTATAAGAGGGTAAAATTGCAATTAATTGATTTTTTATAATTTGGAAGATAAGTACATTGGATGACTCTAATGTGATGGGGCATGAGATGGCAAGACAATAATTACCTAATTTAAAGCCCCAAATCAATAGTTAGGCCTAATTCAATTGTTCAATAAAAATCAAATCCATTTCACTTAATTTTTTTACAATTGCCAATATACCCATAAGAGATCTAAGAGCTTGGTTATGAGCTTGGATTGATCTAAAGTTATATAAAGGGATTAGAAAATAAAGAGCACAACTCATCTTAAACACTACCAGCTCACTTAAATGATTAGGCTTACGCTTGGGGTGACCACCCCTTCAAAACCCTAAAACATAATAAGATAGGTAACCCCTGGCCTACTCATGGGTTAATTAAGATATATATTGAGCACAACTTAAATACATTAATTTAACTTGGATGATTCAATTAATAGTCTAGCAAGACCAGAATGAACTTAAAGTGGTCTAGGAGACCCTAATCTTGCTTAGAGTTACCCTATGTACATTCTTAGAAGATTTTGGATACTTTAGAGGACCATTGAGCTTGACACAATTTGTTGAGGAAAATTGTCTTCAAAGTGTAACAACAACTAAATTTACATGAAATTTCTAAGGACCCAGCAAGTTATGACATTACTTATTCTATATTAAAAACCCAATGCTCCAAATCAATAACTCATAAATCAATATAAAATACCCTGACATTACTTATTCTATATTAATAACCCAATGCTCAAGGGTATGGGCTTTGGATAAAGTGTCTAAACCCTTTTGAGCAACTGAGGATATTTGGTATGACCACTTATGGATAGTCAGACTGGTGTAAGTCTGAGGTTCAGATGATAAGGGCGATGACTACATTTCTTATGTGTGCTAAACAAGGGATATGAAGCAGGATTTTGGAATAGTGTCTCCTACTTCCAGGATCCTTCAAGAAATGGAATAGGACCAATGATATTGTTCACCAACACTTGGTAAGAATTTACCCTATTACACTCTTAGGTTGTCGACATTTTCTGTCCAATCAGGATGATTAACTAGTGGATAATCTAAATTTTTTCAAACATATTCAAATTATGATTTTCCCAAATATCACCTCTTTTGACTACTAAATAAAGTATTATAAGCATGAAAAATTAAAAGAATTTTGAATATAAAAATTATGAAAGTCCATTGTTTAATCATCTTGATTAGGCTAGGACATGCTCTTGAGATTGTTTGGCTAGTAGATTATGTCCAAGGTTGGAAGCACACAGTCCAACTCTAATTTCTCGCCTTTAAAAAAGTCTTACATTTACCCTGATCTTTCATAATTTTCTATGGGTTTTATTTTTCTTGCTCATATTTTTCTATGATTTGTTTTCCTCGTGTTGGGTTTTCATGCTTTTCACGCTTTCTTTTTCTAGCAATTTTCTTAAAATTTATACAACTATACTGTGCTTTATGATACTAACCATGCAGCGGTAATAGAGACCCTGGTATGCTCATTTATATATTTAAAACAATTTTTACTACAACATTTCCTTTAATGCTCTTTTACTTTTACATTTAATTATACAATGGCAAGACTTTTAGAATAGAAAATAATAGTTGATTTACCTAGAGTGGATCACTGCAAAACCCAAACATACTTTCTAATTAACTGGATTAACAATAATTAAAATAAAAACATAAGACATCAAAAAATAAACCTGGAGGAGTTATCAACAAAGAGCTTGGAGCAAGCCGAAATAGATGGAGGATGATAATCTACAACAGTAAAACTGATCTACACCAGCTAAACTTTCCCTAGAGTTAAACAACAAGACATAGAACTTAGGGTAGCTCGTCTGGCACGATGTAAATCCTCAATTTATCTCTAGGTCTTCGCATAATCATGTTGTGTAATTTAAGCCCTAACTCACTTTAGGCTCTGAGGTTATCGTTCATTACGACATAAACCCTCCTTTCTTTCAGGCTATTTGTATGATCATGTCATGCAGATGTAAGCCCTAAATAGTAAAACTAGCAGGAAAAAAATACCAAATAACACTTCTCAAAATTGAAGCCACACAATATGATAGTTTGGGAAATCACTGATGTTCTCCTCAGGATCCGTGACATCCCATACTTTTCTTCCTTTGGATTCGTAAAATAAATTGTTCCTATTTTGATACATTCCCCATTTGATTCTCCATTCTTGACCTTGAAACCTTAATCTTTGAGATTCTTGAACACAAATACCTCTGATAGCTTCAATCATTTGAGATGTAATTAACTATATAAGATTGCCTCTATAGGGAGCTGTAAGAACCCAGGTAATATAAACCCTATCTAATCTTTATATTAGATAGGGGAATTTTTCGGTCACCATAAAAAGGTTTCGCAAACCAAACGGATGTCATGAATTCATTAGTTTATTTAATTGAGCTCCATTATCTAGTAATGCATCCGTTTTTCGAGATAGGTGCATTGCTCGTGGTGTTGTGATCATTTATTTAAACTATTAAATAAATGAGATCTTGTTAGTCTATATATATATATATATAATTAAATCCAAAGCAAGAATTTTCAAGAGAGGAACATTTTCGGTGATCGACATCCGCTATAGTGTTGATGCCCTTGTTGCTTCACATTTGCAGGAGCTCAGCATCTTAGAATTCTGCTGGAGAATGACACGCTAGAATTTACTAGATTAGAGAATGCTACCTTTTTCTCTTAAGAAGAAAAAGAAGAGCGATGACAACAATGATGAAATGGCAATAGCATTGAGCAAATCCCCTGTCTGTCGATGTCATCCTCCTTTTCCTCGTGTTGTTCCATGAAGATATGGTAGCCATGGAAATTAAATTGAAAGAGTTATGATAAAGGTTGCACTTTCTCCAAACTCCAAGCCCCATTCCCATAATCAACATCAACTTTAGGGTGAAAAAGAGTTGCCTATTGGACAGTGCACCATTTCCACGACTTTGCAACAATTCATTCTTATAATCTCTCTTCACAATTCTCCCACTCTCTTTCTACTAATATTGTTATTTTCAATATGCTTTTACAACAAGATCTTCTTCACTCTCTTGAAAAAACTTCTCCACATGTAGCATCTTTTCCTCTACATGACCATGCTTCTTTATTTATCAGCCTCTTCTTCCTTTTGCTTGTTTCAATATGCCTTTCCGACAAGATCTTCACCCCCAACTTGTACAAACTTCTCTATTTGTTCAATCTATTCCTCCAACTGACCAACCTTATTCATTTTTTTCAATGTATACTTTCTCATCATGTTGGTTTCAACTAGGCCTTTGCAGCATTGTACTCTTCTTCTCGACCAACCTAATCCATTTGTCCAACCTCTTCATTCCCTTGACCATCCTACTCCCTTTGCCTAACCTCCTCCTCATTGTATTGATTTCAATTTACCTTTGCAATAATTAACTTCTTCATTTTCTTGAACAACCTTCTCCATTTATTTAATCTCCTATTCCTCTTGACCAACCTTTTCTATTTGCCCATTATCTTTTCCATCATCTTATTGATTTTAATACTAAGGATCCATCAAGTGGTATGCTTCCTTCCAACTCCCCATTGTCAAGCCACTCAAACGATCAGAACTGGTGTGATAGTGTTCTTCTAGATTTAGAATTTGATTTATTAATATTTCTTATGTAGCAGCTTGCCTTGAGACATCCTTTTTTTATATACAAATCTATTGTATAAAATGAATGTTCTAAGATTTTTAAGACAAAATAAATAATAAAATTTTGTTGATTAATTTAGTGCAAATGTTAATTTTAGTTTGCATGATTTTTGGATCATGAATATAGCTTCAACAACTTTCTAATGCCTTTATATTTTTTTCCTATGTGCAAATGTATTGTATAAACTGATTGTTTTGGATTTTCTAGGACAAAATGAGTAGTAAATCAATATGATTTAGTATAAATATTTATTCTTTTTGTATAGACATTAACATAAAGTTCAATAAAAAATCATTTATGTAATAATCTAATAATTATTTTTCTTACATGTTAATAAAGAAAGGAGCTTGGATGGGAGTCCAATGCTACTGAGTTGCATGCGTGGAAACATCAACATCTGAAGAATCTGTAGTGGGTCGATGACATATCTGAGTTGGTCCATATAAGTAAAACATTATTTTTATTTCTCTAATTTACTTACAATATTATTTAAAGTTCTAATTATCCTTTAATTTTACTTTTGTAAGAGGACTGCAAGCGCCTCAGAGAAACCCAAACTCAAATTCTGACAAGTCTCAGCAGTAGCAGGGGTCAATCATAATAGCTTAAACACTCAGATTATGAGATTTGGAGGGAAGCTATTAATAAGAATTAAGAGAGGGTCCACAATTTGGGCACTCAGGGATCTTTCTACTGGGCCTAGCAATCCCATTTAGTTAGAGGTCATCGTCATCGGTTGATGATGAACTTCACAAATGTGTGGTTGCAATCATTGAGGAGTTACAGGCAAAATTTTGATGTTGAATTGTGTGATAGGGATCGATGCGAGGGTTGAGAGCCTTGAGGCCATTGTTGCATATTTGTAATGTGATGTGCACCATGTCAAGCAACCTTCGAGTGTTGTGCAAGAGGAGGATAAAAATGAGGATGAGGATGTCTTGTAGGATTTCTATGTTTTTTTTTTTTTTGTGATATTTGGACATGACATTGTATATATATTTCTTTTGCAAATTTTTTAGGAACTTTTCCATTAAATGATTTATTAGATTTTCTAAGATATGTATTATGATTTCATTCGTTGACAATGTCTCTATTTGTTCATTTACTCTGTTGTGATATATGGTTAATGTTATTATTGAGTCTTATGATCTCTTCTTGCAGTTGTCAAAATTTTATTGCTTTAGACTTTCTTTGTTTTCTGTACAGCTTTGTGGGTGATCAATGACTAATTTTTCAGTCATTGAATAGCGGATGAACTAATCAGTCGTTTCTGCGGCAAGTTATCCTACAACTGACAAAGCAACCACAAATCCGACGTAAATTACTAGTGACATAAATTCTCTACAAATTTAGAGGTTACTTATATGACTGATCATTTTCTCCCAGAAAGCATCATACGATTGCCAAAATTCAACACAAATCAACTGCTAAAGGTACGTAGCGGCATAAATTTTCGATTGCAGGTTTATTTGTAATCGAGATTTTAGTGGTGAAATTATTTCTGATGAATTTTCTCCGATAATCCTTGTTGCCGGTTGAAATTCATGCCATTACCGCCTGAAAAATCAGTTGATAATAACTTTATTTCATG